>NW_008653533.1:105932-160300 GCF_000695815.1 Acanthisitta chloris | reverse complement strand
CAAAATTAAATTAATACATATAAATTTAATGTGTAGCTTTACTTTCCATAGTGTGTGTTATATATTAAAATAATTCTTACTGCATGACATTCTCTGGATAATGTTTTCCCTTCTTCAAGATGTTTTTCATGTCCCCTGGGATTGCTTAAAAATCTAGTAGTGGTGAATTGATTTTGTTTCATACTTTCTGATTTAAAATTGATACTTCAACTAAACAGTGTATTTATACATATCCCCATTATATAATTTTCAGCTTCAGATTACTTATTCTGATTACCTCTCAGTTTCTCAAATTAAGTCATACTGGACCTTATCCAAAGTGAAAATCAATCTGAAACCTTCCATTTATTTTGATGAATTTGGGACTAAACATTTATTTCATAAAATTTTGAAATAAAAACACAGTAAGCAAAATTTTCCAATTAAACATGCTTTGCCTAAATGTTTTTTAGTTAAAGAAAGAATGAAAATTATCTTTTCTAACTCTCAGAGAGTCACTAGGCTGGATTACTTTCAGGTTATTTAACTGTTATGACTTTAAAGCAAAATCTTTGAAGTGGGGATACAGAGCAAATGTACTATCTGAGTGAATTAACATAATTATCTTTAACCCTATTTTTAACTATATTATTTTTTTTAGATTGCAGAAGAATATTAAAGTTTGGTTAGGGTATCACATAGCCATATCCTGACTCAACTGCAAACAACAATAGCAAATAAACCCCTATTTTATCACCAAACAGCATATTATATGCATTGCATTATTGTGAAAACTGCAAACAACAATAGCAAATAAACCCCTATTTTACCACCAAACAGCATATTATATGCAGTGCATTATTGTGATATGGACTTACATCTTCAAGGTTAAATGAAGTCAATATTATACAATTTGCTTTTTTGTATTCTATATTCTGTATTCTATACTGCATATTGAATTATAAGAAATACACAGCAACTGCTCCCTTAAAAAACCAAATAAACAATAGCAAATAAACCCCTATTTTACCACCAAACAGCATATTATATGCAGTGCATTATTGTGATATGGACTTACATCTTCAAGGTTAAATGAAGTCAATATTATACAATTTGCTTTTTTGTATTCTATATTCTGTATTCTATACTGCATATTGAATTATAAGAAATACACAGCAACTGCTCCCTTAAAAAACCAAATAACATTTCATACTCTAACATGGCATTTGTATTTTCAGTTGAGATTTTTATCATTCTTTATAAGGGTACTTTTTCTCACTTAATTGATTAGTTTTTTCCTTAATTGATTTTGAAGGCGGTACATTTCTTTTAATTATAGTAAAGACAGATTCCTCACTGTGTCAGTAAATATCCAATCTAGCAGTATCGACACTGAGTATGAAACAACATGTCTCTGTTAATTATCTGAATACCACAGCTGCATAATCTAACCCTTCTATTTTACTATAGCCACAAAAAAAATGTATGTAAATTATGAAGCTGACATTAGTAGTAGCTTCAGCAATGAGGGAAAAAAAGTTGACATCTGAGAGTACTGCACAGAGAAAGATTAGTACAGGATAAAAAGTAATATTGGCCTAACAGTGAGTGAAATTTTAACATCCCCAAATAAAAAGAACTTTTCCCATAAAGGCTCTTGTTATTTCTGAAACACAATGACAACATCGTTGGTGATCAAATATATGTCAGGTTAAATTTATTTTATCCTAAATTTATTTTCTAGTTCACCCAATATAATTAAAAATACATTTTGGTTCACATCCCTGGAAGTGCATGGACCTCAGAGAATTAAATTACTTATCCAATTTTCCTGCAAAGACTTCCCTATACAATTTAGCATAGAAAAGGAGGGGAAAACACAGGAAAAGATCATGTTAATGTGTTAGTTTTTCACACAGAATGAGCTAAAGACAGTGTGGATTACACTCAGTATAATACTTGTTACTATATTTTTGTTGTTAGATGATTGGAAGTTTCATGGCAACTGAGAAATTGTTGGAATTGAAGAATCATAGCAGATTGAAGTATCAAAAAATAAAATTATAGGGAAATAAATTTAGGGTTAAGAATACACATGAAAAAGAGGACAAGCAGTAGAATTAGTCAAAATAGGGTTATGGTGGCATCTTCAAAAGATTTCTTGATGTGATCAACGGGTATAGAAAAGGATGAAAAACTCTGGAATTATCATCTAGTAGAGAGTCGACATAAAATTTGAGTATTAGTTAATAACCATTTAATACAATGGCTACATGTAATCAATATAGAATTATATTTAATGGATATTAGTTGGATGATAACCACTTAACTTTGCTCCTAACGACTTACCAGTCAAACATTCATAAAAATAAATTAATTCATATATTTCATTTATCTTTAAAGAAAAGATGTTTTCAAAGAAATTGAAGCTTTTCGAACTTCTACAGCAACATTAATAATCTCATGGAGTACAAGATGGAGTGGATCACTGTAATAACCCTTGTTTGCCCTCCTATAACACAGGTGAAAAGAATTTTATTTGAATGTCCTTAATATTTAAATAGAGATTTCATAGACATATTAATCAAAGCAAGGCAACAGATAGGAGGTATAAATTTGCATATACCTCTTGGTATGTCATTTGTCTTCAGCGTAGAAGTTCTTGAGTTTTGCTCATTTGTATTATCCTTCTTTTATTAGTTAATCTGAAGATTAATGGGTGGGTTTGAGCACAGGTGTAGAGGTCTACAAGCATGCACAGGCTTTCAACTGCTTGTTAACACAGGCTTATACAGTGGTGCTGGAAGAAGTAATAGTTGGTATATTTGCTCACCTCTGTGAGTAAACATCCTGTCATTGGAGTTTAGAAATTAAATTATTACTCTTCTTTTTTATAGTTGTAAAGATCTCTGCAATACTGGTTTAACCTCTTATCTTGTTGTGAATATTTTCCACCTGCAGATGTCATATGATCCTTCAGCAAATATTAGCAACACTGCTGATCTTGCTTTAGTTATGTTGGATATTTTCTTATCACAGTGTAACCAATGCACATCTACAGATATCTCATAGTCTGTCTAACACCATTTCTCATGATGCTTTACCTACATCTTTGGTAAATGAGTCACTTATCTTGTATGATAAGATACTACTGTCCCCAACTCTTGGATACCTTTGAATCAATGATGAGGTTAACTTCATTATATACTTCAATATAAATACCAGTGGCCATAACCGATTTATCTTGCCAGGATAAAATATGACCCAGCAAAATTACAGAATATCTCAAGTCAGAAAATTATTAGATTTCCATTTTTTTTGTAACCATGTGCAAGGACTACAGAGTTTCGAATCTATTTCCTTCCAGAAAGCAATGGCTTTTTCAAATGCTACAAAACCTACATGTTACAGGATCATACATTTTAGCTTTCTGTTATGTTCATTTAGGTATTTCATCTTCTAAGGCCTTATTTATGTCTTTGGTCCTTCTTTCAGGGAACCCTCATGGCTTAAACCAGCTGGAACTAAGGACATACCATTACTTTGTATATGATAAAAAAGCATTCATATTTCTCTATTTTGCCTCCAGAAAATAACACCTTAATGCAGCAAAAAATGCAAACACTCTGAAAAGAGGTATTACTGCTGCATGGATTAAGCAAAAATATGTGGGTTTCTCATGCATAATTATAAGGAGACATCTTGCCTAGACATAGCCAAGACACTAGCTCTTTCAGAAAAGATCAGACAAGGTTGTTAAACCCCAGTTTATTTTTCTATGAATCTATCTCACTCCTTGGCCTATTCAGGCTAGTGTTAGTTTATTTTCACCTTTGATGATTAAACCTACTCTTTCTAGAACATAGAAATGGAAGACAAAATTTCTGGATTATGTATTGATGAGATAAGGTTTACTCCAACTTCACCCCTGTGAAAGTCATTTAACTGTTGAGCATTTTCTTAATGTTAAGCATTTTCTTTCTTGAGGAGATGTGTTCACACTTCCCCTGAAGAGTGGGCAACAGTAACTACTTTCCTTTCAGAGCACTATGATAGTGAAAAAGTTGCTGTGTGCTCATTAGTTTGTTTGCTTACCTCCTTGTTTCTGCAACAGACCTGGCTATAAATCTACAATTTTTTGTGATTTTGATGTCAGTGAGCTAAAATCACTCTAGTTATGCCTCACTGATAGAACAGACAGAATGAATGGTTTTCTCTAGATGAAGAGATGCTATGGGGAAAAGTCCCACAGGGAATCAACACAACAAACCTGTTTAAGGAACCTACAATTGATATTTGAACAAAGATGGGGCAACCTGTGAACTTCAGATTTATTATATCAACAGTTTGAGAATTTCACTTCTTTTGCTGTTTCTGTATAATCCTTCCATGTTCTGCATATTGGCCATTTGAAGAGGAGACAGGCTTTTTTACCACTTGCTACAAGCTTTAACTATTTTGCTTCAACTCTGCCACAAGGAGGATGGTTTAAATATTAGAATTAACTACAAAACTTGTGTGCAGGGTGGATTATGATAATCATTGCACCATAAAGAAGTCTTTTCATGTCCCTTCCTCACCTGTTGCTACGTCTGTAACTTCAATTCACACCAGTATGTTTTCATAACAGAGGTAGGCCAGAATGCCTCATTTTCCTCTCTACTGGTCTATAAATGGACAATACAAATCCTCTGGGTTTTAGTGCTCTTTTCTGCTACTTTTACTATTGTTCCCTTCACTGTTATTGAGCTTTTATTGTTGTCTCTCTTTATCTTATCCTATTTTCAGTCCTCTTTTTTTCAATGTGCTTTCTTCCTCCACACCCACAGCTTTACCTACAGAAGCGATGAACCAAAACAGTGAATATTACATTCATTTTGAGGATGCAGAGTCTGAAAATATCCTGTTATTTTTGCTCTTGTAATGCTTCAGAGCCCAGGATTTGTTCATCAGATAGTCCTGTCCCACAATGTTACAATTTCACTTTTAACACATGATTTTCTGAAGTTCACCTAGCACAGCTTTTCAGAAGAGCTGTTTGCGTTGTGAAACTCAGCAAATCTCTGCCATGAGCAGAGCCTCTCTGTAGAAGGTCCACAGATGAATGGAAGGGTATGGGCATAGGTAAAACACTACTTGTAAAACAAGGGCATGTAATGATAGGACAAGGGGAATGGCTTTAAACTGAAAAATAACAAATTTAGATTAAATATTGTGAAGAAATTACTTTGAGGGTGGTGAGGCACTGAAACAAGTTGCCAAGAGAGGCTGTGGATGTCTCATCCCTGGAAGTGTTCAAGGCCAGGTTGGATGGGACTTTGAGCAATCAGGTGCCCCAGCCCATGGCAGGGGGATTGGAGCTAGATGATTTCTAAGGTCCTTTCCAATTCAAACCATTCTATGATTCTATAATTCTGTGAAAACAACACTACTGCTGGTTTCTGTTCTTAGGGAAATATTTACAAGGATTGTGAGCTCAGACACAAGCTATAAAGATTTACAGAAGTCCAGACAGGAATTTGTATGACTGGATCACCACAGCCAGAAAAACTTCTAGCTTATATGGTTTGGCTCTTTAATTAATCTCATTCTCTAGATGAGAAATTCTGGGGGAGTATGAAGTTCAAAGGATCAGTCAGACTGTGCACAGACCTGACAATATAGGTACTCATTTCTCTTATGAGGTGATGTGATTGTATTTGATAAGTCCTTTATGTAAGCCCTACCTGTTCTCTAAGAATGCATTAAAAGGGCTAGTTTTTTGAAAATCAATTTCTCCCTAACATCTACATTTTAAGGGGAAGACTTGGAAAGGAAAATATTCATGGTATAAAATATTGTCTTTTTTTTTGGTCAGAAGAAAGTTATTTTTCTGCATCTCCATTGCTGGTCCACAGTTTGGACATTGGGACATCTCATAAACCTGGAGATTGTTGACATTAGGAGGCAATTTGAAAGCACTTTCTTGTAAACTAGCCAGATTCCAATTTGTTTTGAGACAGACAAAAGATTTTCTGCATCATTTGAGTAGGAATAATTTCTGCTGCGTACCATGACCATATTAATGCAACAAATTTTATAAAATAGCCTATAAGGAGCATAACTAAATGTGTAAATACACACATACTTTAACTCAGGATATGTATGACCAATCTTTTGATGGACAGACTGCTGCAGGATCTTTTCTGTTCCTGTCAGGAAATATTTGTTGCTTCAGGAATTGATACAGAGCAGGAAAACAGAGAGTTTTATACACCCTAGTCATATTCTACAGGCTTAAATTATATAACTGTAGAAATCTTCTAATCTCCACTTGATTATTTTATGAACAAGAGGACAAAAACCGAAATCTTCTAATCTCCACTTGATTATTTTACAAACAAGAGGACAAAAACGCCCAGCTACAGATACAACAATCAGTTCATCTATTTTGTCTGAGATTCTTCAAAGCTGAATTATAAAGTGAGTCTCCTGTCCTGCCACAAATCCTAAATGTCTGTTATATCACTGAAAACCAGTTATTAAACAAAGTAAATAAACTAAAAAGTGAAAAACTGGCGAAATGCTTCCTTCTTCTAAACTCAACCTAAGAGCTCAACATGAGCACTATGAAAGTCAGGTTCACAGTCCATCCAAGGCCACTATCCATTAACATGTGTTTGTATAGATCGGTTCACATCCAAGGCCACTATCCATTAACATGTGTATACAAACTAAGCCTCTAGGGCTAGTTAATGTAAAGCTACCTAAAAGATATAAAAGCATCACAAAGTTCAGAGGCATCTGTTAGAGTATGCAATGGACAGAGAATGTTGAGTCCTGAATAGCAGGATCCTCAAACAACATGACTGAACTTATATTTCAATTCATGTCTTACACCCAAGGCCACTATCCATTAACATGTGTATACAAACTAAGCCTCTAGGGCTAGTTAATGTAAAGCTACCTAAAAGATATAAAAGCATCACAAAGTTCAGAGGCATCTGTTAGAGTATGCAATGGACAGAGAATGTTGAGTCCTGAATAGCAGGATCCTCAAACAACATGACTGAACTTATATTTCAATTCATGTCTTACACAGACAGCATATGTTCATATATATTTAGAGGGTCAGGGAAAATGCACTCAAAAGCAGCTCCATACACACCATCTGCTGCAGGAACCTCTCTTCTTGAAGTGCTTTATCTCCCAAAGCACTCATGTGCACAAGGGAAGGCATGACGTGACATTCACTGATGGTTTCCTTACCAGGTTTTCCAGCTGAACTCATGGAGATGGCTGAGAGCAATTCTGTCTTCTGCATCACAAGCAAAGGGGGCTCAGTGCCCTAGGAAGTGGAACTGCAGTATCTTGCAGGTGGGACTACAGTCAAATGCCACAGTGAAGAAAAGGCTGTAAATTCACAGGGTATCCATGCAAAGCAATTCAATTAGTTGGCATTTTTTACAGTCTTTATCTTCTTAAACAAATGATGCTGTAATCATACAGTCATTCATTTGAATAAATAGAACTTTTCTAATGTATATAGAAGCATATATATAATGGTACTACAGTTAATTTGAATTAATAACTGCAGTGATTTTAAGTAGTTTGTTACTGAAATATCTCTGAAATTAATTAAAAATACAGGAGCACACCCTTTTTTTGTGTGTGGTTTAATAAGTACTGCAAAAGATTGTATTAACAGGATCCCTTCCAAGAATATACAAAGTACAATAATATTTAGCTAACATTGCATTAATTAACACAGAACAAAATTGAAAAATTCTGGAAATAGAATACTACTGAGAATGACAATGAGGGATCTGCCAGAAATTACAAGCAGAGACAACAGAGAATACTGAGGAATTTTTTTCTCTATCAAATTTGCTGTGTGGGCAGAGCAAAAGCATAAAGGGACTTTCCAAGCTGGGGAATTTGTATGGGGGAGTTTGTTTTGATTATACATTCTATTTAATCTATTTTTTTTACAGGAGATACTTCTAAAACACATTCAGAAACATATTTTTAATGAACTATAATCAGTGTTAATGAACATGGTTTCATGCAAAAAAGAATTTTAAAAATACAAATCCCTCAAACTGTGCAATGAGCATCCAGTAGTTTACAGCTCAGAGCAAGGCAAAAGGCATTCTTCTCCTAATTTATAATATAATCATAATACCTGAAATGGTCTAAGACTTGAAAAGTACTGTGGTGAATTTCTTTACCATGTAAATGATCAGCAGAATTATTTCCTTACTCATAACTCAAGCATATAGTTGCAGTATGTATGCCAAAAAACCTAGAAACTAGAAAGCTAAACTGTTATCAATTTTATTTTAAAATATGCTGATTAAGAAATTGTTAAAATTAATCTTTGAAGGATTCTGACTGAAAAGACTGACCAGCTTACATATTTGAAGTGAATCACACCATAGGGAATAAATGTGTGTAGGATCAGAATAATGCAAAACTTAATGGTGGCAGTAGTATAACAGTAAAAGAAGACAGGACTTCCACATCATAATAGAATGGTCAGAGAGAAAATATTCAGTTCTGAAAATAGTCTAGCCAGCATGTTTATGTGAACATTATTACAAATAGTGTAATTTTCTGACAGTGTTTGTTCTTACACTCTCCATGGTCAGGACATTAATGGGTAATCAACCAATCTCTTCTCCCTCCTCTGTTGTCCTACAGATTATGCTTTCATTAAAAATAATTTTTTATGTGTGAAAAGTCTTCCTGTTTCTTCATCTTGGTTAATTTGCATTATGCTGAAACATGTCCTCTGCTCAGAAGGCAGGGAGACCTGAGCAGCTGACAAATCCATGGGTTGGATCATTCACTGATGATGAAGTTGTGCTCTTTGAGGTACTGGTGGTCTATCGTAAATGGAAATGAACATGTGTTTTCTCTGGAAATCACTTTGCCATGTGCTCCTTGTGCTGGTTTGAGCTGAAGTAGAGTTAACTTTTTTCATAGAGGCTAGTATGAGGCTATGTTTGGGTTTTGTGCTGAACACAGAGTTGATAATGCAGAGATGTTTTTGTTATTGCTGAGCAGAGTTTACACAGAGCCAAGGCCTTTGCTGCTTTCCGTACTGCCACACTGGCAAGGAAGTTGGGGATGCATGGGAGACTGGGAGGAGACACAGCTGGGACAGGTGACCCAAACTGACCAAAGGGATATTCCATACCATATGACATCATGCTCAGTATATAAGGCGAGAGGAAGAAGGAGGAAGGGGGGACATCTGGAGTGATGGCGTTTGTCTTCCCAAGGAACCGTTACGCGTGATGGGCCCTGCTCTCCTGGAGATGGCTAAACACCTCCTGTCTTTGGGAAGCAGTGAATTAATTCCTTGTTTTGCTTTGCTTGTGTGTGCAGCTTTTGCTTTCTCTATTAAACTGTCTTTATCTCAACCCATGAGTTTTTGTAGCTTTTATCCTTCTGATTCGCTCCCCCATCCCATTGGTGGGGGAGTGAGTGAGAGGCTGGGTGGTTCTTGGCTGCTGCTGGGGTTAAACCACGACATCCTAAAGTAGCAATAAGCCATGACATAATAGGAGAAAAGTAATCCACACAATACTGTAAACTGCTGCTGCAGAAGGAAAGCTTCTGATACATTTCAGGATTCCTCCAACCTTGTTTTAGACATCTGCAATATAGTTGCCTATGTCCAAGCTTTAAATCTACCTGACTTGAAAGTCAATAGGGAGAAAACCTTATTTGTAAGGTATGATTTGTCTGATTTATTTTAGCTCTGTGAGTTCAGATGATTTGAATTATATATTCTAAGAATCCATAGATTTTAAATCTATTATTTTATACTGTTATTTTTCTAACAAGTTTGTACCATGGCAACAAAAATCATATTTCCTATTTACACTGTGATATCAAATCAAAATGTTTCTATATTATTTTTCTTTGCTGCTTCAGATTACATGTATATGAACTAAGGGAATTAGGTTTTCATTGCTAAGAAAACCAGACCTTATTTGATCATGTGTTCAAGACCACAGTTTAATTCTCTGTCTGGCTCTCCAGGAGTACTGTGGCTTGGTGTGATGAAAGGTAAGTGTGAAAAGAAAATCATAAAGATTGCTTTTGATGGAGCAACAATATTTAATCTACATGATGTGAAATCAAGTTCTGCTTTATTCAAAGCTGGAATATATTTGCATACTTGATCAGCTTCATCTCACTTGGTCTAGTTTTCCATACTCTAGAAACAATTCACATGTTTACATTTCAGATTTTCTCTATTTTAAGAAATTGAGGAACACTAATTCAACACAAAATAAAGGTCCTTAGTCAGTAAATAAGACATTATCAGCTAAAAAGACATTATTAGTGGGAAAAGAAGACACCAAAGACAGGAATGCACCGTGTAAGAATAAATATATAATAAATTGTTTTAATCTCCTATGTATAAATTTCTCAGACTCTATGGCATATATATATGTTCCTCAAATCTGTTCTTTCCAAATTCTCAGATAAACACATGTGAAATTGAGTAACCTTAAACAACTGCAGATGCCAGTTTGCTTTGTTTTTCAGATGGAGTTGTGACAGCAATGTCTATTTTCTTAGTGATTTTGGTCTTCATCTCTTAAAATTAACAGTTGTTGGGGTAGAGATATTCAACTGTAGATTATCATATTTCCATTTAAGTCACTAGAGCTGGGACAACTTAATCTATCTGAGGATTCCCAAAAGTCCATAAGGAACTATTATAGCAAATCTGGAGACTGAATTAAGTCCCTGAAGTGTGTAATGAATTGAACTCAAAATATAAATCTTAAGATAAAGTAGTTATAAACAGTTTCATATTGACAAAGAAGAAATGAATAGTTATGCACTGCAGAAATAAAATGAGCACAACATATTCCAATAAACAGTTAAATTTAGAATTACTCACTGTTTTCCTGTCAAACATCCAACTTGCAATGGCACTGGTGGGGCCAGAATTTTTTCCTTTGGTTTTCAGTACCAAATGCCAGCTCCTTCACTCTAAATTTACCCATTTTGCTTTTCAAATGTGTAAAACTTCTACCACCAGAATTAGCATAAAGCTCACAGCAGTGAAGCAGTTAAAACACACTGCTGGGAATATATCAATCAGATGGAGCACTTAGAAAAACATTAAACTTTTATTTTTTATATTCTCTATAGGATATATTTTACAAGGAATTTTGTGTGCTGATAAAACCACTCCATCCAAGGGAGAAATTGAAGCCATATTTCACTCAGAGTGTAGTTTTGATCTCTGGAAATGGAATTTTGTAAATAAAGCATAATTGAGGCCATGTTGTGATTCAACAATAGAAGTTAAACAGTTGAGTTTTCCCTCATAGTGAAGCCAAATATTAAAGTTCCCTGAGCCTAGGACAACATCTTTCAATGTCTACTTTGAAAAAAAAATTAAAAATCATATTTCGTATTTTCTAATAATGTCACCTTAAAAAGTTGTCATTAGCTTGGCACTAAGACCAGAAGCATCACTGTCCTCTTCTATGTCAGGTTCCAGGAACCCAGAGATTTTCTTTAGTCATCAATGAAAACTGATTTTGCTCTGGATTAAAAAATGGGAAATATGCATCTGATTATCTTGCAGCATATACCTCCTACCATGTCACCTCATGAGCAATGGCAATTACTTGCAATTCTATTAAGAAATCTTACCTTCCTAGAGAGAGGGGACATGAATGACAGTAAACTAGGGGGTGATGCTGACAGAAACAAAGCTCCAGAAGTCATAGCTGCACACCTTCAACTCAGGCACAAAGTTCCCCTGTGACCTCAACATTCAAGTAGCTTTTTTTCACTTGTTTTTCTCTAGTAGAATGCAGATTCTAAGGAATTCTATTGACCAACAGATTACAGATGTTTGGACAATATTTGGAACTAATATTCTCTTGAATCTGGGTACTTCAGGCCAGAACCAATGAATTACAAATCTAAATACATGCCTCAATTTAAGCAGATGTTTGTCAGCATTAAGCCTTCAGAATTCATATTTGCTTGAATAAACTTAAAATTGGGAGTATGATCCAGAATTTTGGGCATCAATCTTTTGTTTTCACTAAAGAAAGTATTTATTTCAGGTACACATCAATATTTGTACCACTGAAAATAACACTAGACAGTCCAAGTGAAAAAAAAAATCCACTTTGTTTCCACAAAGCTCTCTTCTCTGTTTAAATGTGACCCTCAGCAGAAAAGTTAAGCAATACTAAAAAAAATCCAGATCAAGGAGGCAAATATTTTCCATTTGTTCTTTCAAAGTGCCAGGAAAATGAAATTGTCTTTCTTAATGTATTGGGTTTGTGTAACAAATTTTGGTAGTGGGGAGGCTCCAAGGGTGACTTCTATGAGAAGTTGCCAGAAGCTTCCCACATGATGTAGGGGAGGAGGTAGAAAAATAGAGAATAAAATTGAGCCTTGAAAGAAGGAAGGGGTGGTTGGAAATTGTTTGAAGATTTAGGTTTATTTCTCATCATCTTACTCTGATTTGATTGGTAATAAATCATTTTTCCCTCCAATTTTAATTTGTTTTACCCATGAGAGTAACTGGTGAGTGATCTCTCCCTGTTCTTATCATGACCTATGAGCCTTTCAGTACATTTTCTCTCCCCTGCCCAGATGAGGAGGGAAGTGATGGAGAGGCTTTGGTGGGCACCTGCTCTCCATCCAGATTCAACCCACCACAGTTAATTACATATTTGCTTGGTGAGTATAGCACAAATTCTGCTTTTTAATGCACAACTTGATCCACTGGGAAGGCATTGTGAATGAGACACTCTAAAGTGACAGACTGTGTTGTGGGGGCTTCTAATATTAAGACAGGTCACCACTGCTGCCCTATTGATGGCAGTTTCTTCACACAGTGGTAATCTGTCTCAAAAAGTACTATGATCCTAGACTAGAAAGATGATGAAAGGAAAAAACACAAAATTCCTTGGACACCTTGTGTTTCTTGTATTTTATGTGTAATCCTCATGCACAAACAAATTTCCTGAGTCTGATAGTACAGTCACATTTTCCTGTTGCTATTGCTACACATCCAAAAGAACATACATAATACATTTCTCCTCTTCTATACATGTCCCACTTAATTTAGATTGAACTCAAGCAAACTGGGAGCAATACCATAGTTTTGATTTCTTTGTTGTCTTGTTGTTTTGTTTTGTTCTTGAATTATACCCAGAATCATAGCAGTCCCAGTTTGGACAGGAGACACAATTGCCCTCAGCTGAGTGTGCTGCTTTCAGTCATGAGATCAGACCTACAGTAACTAAGCTGTGCCTCTCTCAATCACCCTTCAAACTGACTCAGCAGTCAACTATCTAGAATTAGTCTGGTAAACAAATGGTCATTACAAAACACATCACAAAACTTAGTTGTTTCGAAAGACAACCTCTAACCCTTATTTCTAGAGTTCTTCTGAGCATTTACTGAAGAAATTTTAAACCACCTCTCTTCAGAGGAGCATATCTGAGGTTCACTTCTAAAGAAGTATTTATCTTCCTGGCTTTTGTGGGTTCTCTTTTAGTCTGGCTGCAGAAGGAATCAAAAAGTTTGATGACACATTTTTTTCCTGAATAGGAAAAGTGTGTAGTTTTATCAGTCATGTTTCTTCTTTCTTCTTCCATTATTTATTGCAACCATGGAAAAGATGCATGTTTAATTATATACCCCCTTTGTTGTTCACAGATTAGTTCTGATTTTTTTGTTACAGTTTTACAACGCAATCAATATGGAGTGTGTACAAAGAAGGGCAATGGAGATGGTGAAGGGCCTGGAACACAAGCCTTATGAGGAGCAACTGAGGGAGCTGAGGAGTTTTAGCCTGGAGGAAAAGAGACTCAGTGGAAACCTTATCACTCTTTACATCTATCTTAAAAGATGTTGTAGCAAGTTGAGGATCAGTCTCTTCTCCCAAGTAACAAGAGGTAGGATGAGAAGACCTGGTCTGAAGATCCATCAGGAGAGGTTTAGATTGGGTATTAGGAAAAATTTCTTCACTAAAAGGGTTGTCAAGCATTGTACCAGGATTCCCAGTGGAATCACCAAACCTGGGGGTATTTAAAAGATGTGTAGATATGGCACTTAGGGACATGGTTTAGTCATGGTCTTGGCAGTGTTATGTTGACAGTTGGACTTGATAATCTTCTTGTCTTTTCCAACCTTAACAATTCTAGGATCCTATGATGCAGACCCAGTATGTATTATGTCTGATATAGAAGTCATAGCAATCAGGAGCATCCAAGTAATAGTATATGTTTATCAGATTATACATAGTATAAATCTCTATGCATTCCAAATAACACTGTGATGTGTGACTTGAGATATCTGAAGATGAATTAGGGAGGTTATCATTTTCCTAACAAGAACTTTAAAGTTCCAGTAAGCAAAAAAAACCCAAGTGAATTTACCTTTACCATACACTGCAGTACTCCACTTGCTGGAATAACTAAATCTCAGTAAATGAGAAAGGATGATTTTTTGCAACATAACAGATCACATACTCACACTGACATTTTGGTACCTAAGAGATCCAACCTGTTCTGTCACTTGAAAGTTAAAAAACACACAGATGAGTAATTGGTGTGGTAACACATCATGGATTTCTCAACCATAAAATCTGAGTTTGTCCACTTTATACACTAAGATATTAATCCACAGCAGTCATTTATCAGTCACAAATCCAGTGTGATTGTTCAGACAATGTAAAAGGGATTTATATGTCAGTGTCCATGAGATCTAGACTGTACTATATTGTGACAGTTCATTAAAGAAGCATTTCATACTCCTACAAATCCATCATTTGTTTCAAGTTATTGCAATAAGAAGAGGTTAACCCAGATGAATGAAAGCTCATGTAAGAAGATTTTTCTTATTTGTAGAGTTTGTGCTTCAGAAAGGCATTAATATGGGGCATTAAGAGAAAGAATATAAAACCATTTGCATGGATTCATGTTGCAGTGAGACCTAATCCAGCCCAGTGTCTCTAATGCAGCCATAGAGACACTGCTGGTTTTGATAAAAATGTCAATCACACTTAGGGTGATGACCATTCTGTAGGAGTCTGGCACCTGTTGCACTATTCTGAAGAGTTTCACTCTGGAAATAGTACAGGATACTCCTTTTCTCTTAGAGTCTTTGAAGATTTCAGTCTTTAGACAGGTTAATATTCAGTCAGAATACAAGCACTCTAATGTTTCACTCACTTTCTACAAGCCAGAATAACATCATCAGCAGTAATTTTTAGTCACAGTTAGTAAACAACAGCAAGTCTATTTCACTTACCAAAGCCAGCATAATTCTTCTTATATTTATTTTTATCTTTTCCTAATGTTCTAGTATATGCTGAAATTTATACTTTTTTGAATATTCCTACAAATACAAGTACAAAAATCACTTGAATACCTCCTTCTTTGTGATGTAGAGAGTCAAATATTTGGGGGAAGATTTTAAACCTGCTTTGAGATTTTGGGGATTTCACTGGAAATTTCAGATATGGATGATTTTCAGAACACATTAACATTGTATTGTCAGCAGTTCTCTCTCATAGAAATTTTTCATGTGAGAAGGTGAAAATAACAAGAAAGTGGCAAACATTGTAAATCAGATAGATTTCATTTGCAATAGGAGTCAGGGGCAAGGAACTGAGAAGCAGGAATACATGACACATTGGTAGAAACAATTTACATGATCTAAACAGAGAGAAAAGGACCAAGCAAGAAAGAGGAGCAGAGAGCCAGCTGAAACAAAATCATAGCCAATGCTCAAAGAGATAAGGAGTTAAGAAGAAACTTTTCACAGCAACAACTGCCTGGTGAAGAAGTTCAAGGACATCTAGCCTTCTTCCTGACCTTTCTCCCATGATAGCTCATTGTGTGGGCTGCAGCAGGAAAAGATGTTCCTCGACTATGGGTGTTATCACATATTCTCCCTGGCAACAGGAACAAGCACAGTGTTTGACTTTAATTATCACTGTCATCTGAAACTGGTTTCTGGCTAAATGACGCAATGCACTGCACTTTGCATAGAAGTTTTGCAGAAAGCACAAACTGACTGGAAGAAAGAAATGGGGAGAACAAAGGGAGTAAAGAATAATGAAAACAGGTGTAGAAAGGAGAAAAATGTTCTGCTGCCTAGAAGGATGAAACTGAAGAAAGACATTAAGAGAGAAAATGGTTTTCCCAAAATGTGCAGTGTACATCTCTGTATCATGAGCATACCCCTTGTTTAGGACACCACAGCTTTCTAGTGAAAAATGCTCCAAAAAGCATAAATTCTTATACAGTTTGTTGCCTCACAAAAGCTTCCTGTGAGCAATAATCATAAAGCTAGTGTAAAAACAGCAATAATACCTTTGTTAAAAGAAGGAACATAGGCATAAGACAAAAAGAAGCCTAAGAGATGTGCAATTAGAGGCAATATCTGAAGAGAAAAGTAGTCTGCAAAAAAAGTATGACAGGAAAGAAATAAAAATTATTGCCATGGTGAGAAAGAGAGAGGTAATATGGACAATGAATGACAGAAATAGAAAAGATTCCATGTTTTTGGCTGAGTCCATGCCACTTTGACATGTCCCTATCATAAAGCTTTAATATTTTCATTCTTTTTCTTTAATTTTTTAACAGCACTTTTAGTAAATATCATTGGAGGCAAACACATGGACTTATTGTTAACAGTCAGGAAGAAATTCCTTATATATAACCTATATTGTATTTACTGATTCCTTACTTTTCTCCATTAGGTTTATCTTGTCCCTCTTTGTATCACTCAAGTCTCATTGTGCTCCTTCATTATTACTGATAACATTATTTAGGAATCTTCATAGAGAAGTTCCTTTATAGATAAGTTCTTTCTACCCTTCATCCTTCAGTTGCACTTATCAAATAACTCCTAGCAAATTCATATTTTCTTGCAGTGTGTTATGTAAGTTCAATGTGATGTCATCAGTTGTGGAAAAAAAAAGTGATTTCTCCTTGTTGTGAAACATATGCATTCTGAGTATGTCAGGATAAATGCAACATGTTATCATTAGATAAACAGAGAACAGAAATCTCAAGTATTCATTGTAATGTTTTAAAGATACTCCAACATAATTCAAGGAAGGGCAAATTCACATCTAACATGAACAGCAATATTCTTCTACCACTGTTATTCCTAGGATAACTTCTCTTATGAGTTAAGAATGCCAAAACATCTCTTGCAAGGTGTATCAAATGCATCTCCTTACTCTCCAGCAAGAGGATAGGATGGGTAGCACTGTAGCAATTTTTGGAATGTACTAAGAACATGGGAGTAGAAGGAGTTAAGCAGTAGTTTGGGGCAAGATTTTTTTTTTTTTTTTTTTTTGAGAGTTGAACATATTGAACCAGCTGTCTTTCTTATTTTCATTTGACATCTTCAGGTAATGTTCCAATTATGACTTTAGTTTCTAAGTTACTCTAAGTTCTAAGAGTTGCAAAGGAAGTCAGTTTAAGAAAAGACTTCACCAGATATCTGCTTTGAACTCATCTCCTATCTCAGACTTTCTGAGCAGGTCTGGGCCAGACAATGCTTCACCTAGAAGGAGGCAGCTCAGATTTCATTATGTTATGGGCTGTAGAAATTTAAATCAGTTGTCTCAGTCTGGAGAAGTAGAGCTGCCACAGGAAAAGTCTTAGGAACACTACTTTTTTTCTAGGGTTTTCTTGCAGAGCAGTGGGTTTCCTCTGTGTCTGCCTCACTATCTGTGGCCTTAGCACTCATGTTTGCCAGCCTTGGGTAAAAAGATAGAAACACAATTGTGGGGTATGCATTTTCAGGCTTATATCCTATAGGTACAGGGCCCAAATAAAATCAAAGCATCATCTTACTTGTGATGTATCTCTGTTGCTTTTCTATTTTCAACACCAGGCAGCTGAGAAGCTGTCATTGCCCCCCACAATCCACCCTAACTTAAAAATAGGAGTGATGGATGCTGCAAGCAAACAGCTATGACAGGACAGAGCTCACTATGTGGCTAAACCTGCCTGAAAAACTAGGTAAGCACTCTGACAGCAAGTGTGCACTGAGCCTCAAGCCATCCCAAGCAAGTTTTGGGGACTGTGACATGGCTGTGCTTTATTTATCGCAGCTTCAGGTCTGTACAATAGTTCACTGTGACATGGCTGTGCTTTATTTATCACAGCCTCAGGTCTGTACAATAGTTGCCAACCCTGCCCATAATCTCAACTATCCTACATGCTGTAAGCTGGTGCATTCTCACTGAATCCTTTCCTCACCTCAGTGCTTCTCTTCCTCCAGCCAAGCACATGGCAGTAAGAGACTGTGGGAAATTAGCTCAATAGTGGAAAATTTAAGTGTTTCTCAAGGACAATTAGATATCAAAAGCAGACATTAGAAAACATGAGTCGAACAATAAGTAAATTTGCACTGGGCCATGGAAACTTAAAATCACATTTAATGCATGGAGCTTTTTATGGTGTGATAGCATACTAACTTTGTTGGCAACTTTTTTTCTTTTCCTAAGCTAGATGTTGGAAAGAGATAAGGCACAAAGAAACACACTAATGTAGAAACAAACACACAAAAAAGGTCAGTAACTCTACAATATAGCCAGTTTTGAGTCCAATCTCTTGTTTTCATGTGCTTTGTATTCATCAGCTTTCCTTGCCTTTACAGTGTCCTTCTAAAAGCATAATTTCCTAAATAATTTGTTCCTCTTAAAAGGTCAGACAGCTGGGTGGCCATCAGAGAAAGAACATTTGCAGAATAAGCTCCCACATGAATACATTCAAATGCCTTGTGCATGTGTAGTTAGTTCTTTCTCACAGGTGAGGTCAAAGTAAAGCAAGATTTCATGAAAAGGCAGAAAGATTTTATAGAAACATAATTTGTATAAGAGTCTACATAATTGCAATGTATATAATACTCCCACCTGTAATACTGCTTCCCAGCTGCAGTACTACATCCTACCTGGAGTACTGCATCCAGCTCTGGGGTACCCCAGCACAGGAAGAACTTGGGCCTAATGGAGCAGGTCCAGAGAAGGGTCACCAAGAGTATTAGTGGGATGGAGCACCTCTCCTATGAAGAAAGGCTGAGAGAATTGGGATTGTTCAGCCCAGAGAAGGGAAGGCTCCTTGGACACCTATAGCAGCCTTCCAGTACCTAAAGGGGTCCTACGAAGGAGCTGGAAAGAGACATTTTACAAGGGAATGTAAAGTAAAGGATAATGGTTTTAAACTGAGTAGCCTTAGATTAGACGTTAGGAAGAAATTCTTTACTGTGAGAGTGATGAAGCACTGGAAGATGTTGCCCAGAGAGGATGTGGATTCCCCATCCCTGGAAGTGTTCAAGGCTAGCCTGGATGGGGCTTTGAGCAGCCTGGGCTAGTGGAAGGTGTCCCTGCCCACATTAGGGGGATTGGAACTAGATTATCTATAAAGGTCCCTTCCAATCCATGCCATTCTATGATGACTATACTGCTATTAAAGTAGCAACCAGAAACCAAGTTTTTAGATGACCACTACCAAATCTGACAGTAAATTTAGAAAATGTTAGAAAGAGGGTCAGGGGACTGCATAGCCCATGACTGATTTCACACAAGAGTAGCTGTGGTGACAGCTGATCTACAGGAGGAGGAGAAGTTGAAATTACCAAGAAGTGGAACTACTAAATTACAAAGCAAGAACGAGCTAGCCAGCTAAGACTGTACAGCTGGAAGCTTTAAGAGAAAACTTTGACTACAGAGAGCACTAAAGAGAGAGAAAGATGATACATGTCAGTGGGGAGTGCAGGTTTATACCTGATCATAGGAGTCCTTCATGCACACTTCTAGTTAGTAGCTTTCTGTCTTAATCAAAACACTCTCCAAAAGAATAGATCAAGAATTTTAGAAATATATCTGTCCATATAAATACAGAAGTAGCAACAACAATAATAAAACTTACACAGTCTCTTGCAAACACATGCTTAGGGATTTATCTTGTACCTGGCCAATAAACTAGACTAGAAAAACAAAACAGTAAGCTTATCACAGGAAGATTATTATTAGCTTTGAAACAATGAGAAATAAAGCTCATAGCAAACTGTTATGCATTCTTAGGAGGATGCATCATAAAAGGGAGAAAGACAAGAAAAAAAGCATGAAAAAATGTGGATGTTTCCCTGCTTTGGGGAAATTTTTTCCTACTTCGTAATAAAAACAACATTCACAGAGAGAATGCTGCATCCAGTATGCTTTATTTGAGCATATTCTCATTTCATGCTAAATGAATAATGCAAAATATAAATGGGAATATTCCCACTGGTCATTGAAACCGATTACTATTTTACCTTTTGCAGAAATTGAGACCATTAGTCTGCACAACTGCATCTCCTCTCAAAACCTGGCAGGGGTGTGGGTGAAGGGAGAGTTCTGTGTAAATTAAACCCTTTCTGGCACCATCAAAAAAACATTTTATGCTTCCAAGCCTTTCCTGGGGACCATTAAGTGTACTTTGTTTGGAGGTTTTTTGTTGTTTGGGAGTTTTTTGGGTTTTTTTTTTTTTTTTTTTACAGCTGGATACCCTTGTGACTAACCACTCAGGAGTGATAATATTGTGTTCAGTGCCAAACTCCTACAACATGCACATAGACATGTTTTTTATTTCCTTCAGTTTCTGCTAAACTGACATGCACTCCACTTTCCTGACTGAGGCCTTTTCAAGTGGAAATTTCTTTAAAAGCAAAGAAAAATCAATTCAAATTAAGGTAGGAGTGTGAGATCAAACTTTCTCATAATGTATTGCGAGGAATAAGTCATTAAAAATTTAATAACCCTAAACGGCAGTATTTTGGTGATCACCACTGTGGCATTAAATTTAAAAATGTGATTGCATAACTCATAGGTTAAGCTTTCATGTTCTGTCTCCTGCTCAGCCTGATGTGAAACCAACTGAGATGGCTCCAGCACCAGCTGCCTGGCTGCCTGTCTTCTCAGGCATTGGGCAGACCTCACTGCTGGAGCAGGCTTGATCCACTGCTCCAGAAAATCCTCAGATCTCCTTTACAGGTAGCATAGAGACAGCACATAAAGTCTGTCATGTAACCTACATCTTTTTTTTTCCCCTGCTGCGCATAGAGACAGCACATAAAGTCTGTCACGTAACCTACATCTTTTTTTTTTTCCCCTGCTGGTTCATGAGCACTTCCACTATGCTCCAAGAGACACAGTAAGGAAAGAAATGAATAGCGACATGAAATTAATCACAGTGTTGAATACAAGTTTTGAATTCATCTCCACAGATATTAAATTTAAAGGATATGAATTCCACAGATTTTAAATAACCATTATGTGATATCCAAATAAATGTGGGATTCACTGGAACATAGGTCAGGAAAGGTCTTCAAGGGCAGCTATCAAGCATAAACACTACTTGCCTCTAACTAACACACACGAAGGTCATAGTGAATGGGAAAAAGTTCCCTGTGTCTTTTTGAGGTGGGAGAATTGGCATCAGACAAGGTGCAAAAGATAAGCCATAAAGCATACAGAGAGTTTCCACATTGTATTGCCTCTGTTACAAGGTCCTGTGTGGCCTGCACCTGGAGATCTCCCAGAAACAAATCAAACAGTATTTTTATGTAGACTACTTTTCCATGTGGTCAAAATGAGTGTCCTTATATTTGGAAGTAAGACAAAGATTTCTAAAGAAAGAATTAGCATACAGTTGTGTTCAGTAAAGAAAGACTTCTCTGCTTATCAAAGGTATGAATTTGATTAAAAAGAGCAAGCTTGGCTGTTGTGGTGGGCTGACCCTGACTTAACATCAGGCACCTACCAAAGCTACTCTGTCACTGCCCTCATTCAGCTGGGCATGGGAGAGAAAATATAATAAAAGGCTCGAAAGGCAGAGAGAGGTCACCCACTGGTTACCATCACGGGCAAAACTCGACTTGGGAAATTAGTTTAATTTATTATAATCAAATTAGAGTAGGATGATGAGAAATAAAACCAAATCTTAAAACATCTTCTCCCATCCCTCCCTTCTTCCCAAGTTAAACTTTATTCCCAATTTCACTCCCTCTTTCCCCGCATTAGCAATAGGGAGATGGTGAATGGGGTCTACAGTCAGTTCATCACGTCTCTGCTGCTGTTTCCTTCTCTCCCTGCTCCAGCATGGGTTTTCTCCCACAGGAAACAGCCCTCCATGAGTTGCTGCAATGTGAGTCCTTCCCACAGGCTGCAGTTCTTCAGCAACTGCTCCAGCATTGGTCTCTTCCAAGAGGTGCAGTCCTTCAGGAACAGATGGCTCCAGCATGGGTTCTCACAGGGTCATAAATCCTGCCAACAAACCTGCTTCAGCATGGGCTCTTCTTTTCACAGATCAACAGGTCCTGCCAGCAGCCTGCTCCAGCACTGGATTCCCCTGGGATCACAGCCTCCTTTGGGCAGTCACCTGCTCTGACATGGGGTTCTCCATGGGCTGTAGGTGGATATCTGCTTCACTGTAGACCTCCATGGGCTACTGTAGTAGTTATTTGGAGTCACTTAGAACTTCTTAGAATCTCTTTGGAGAAAGCTTAGTAAATGGCATGCAGAAATACTCAAGGCTATGCATAGGCTCCAGATCAAAAGATTCTACTGAATATCACTTGGATTTAAAAAAACCCAAACAAACAAAAAAAACAAAAAATAAACCAAAACAAAAAAAAACCCCCAATATAAATAATGGATATGACCATCATGGAACTATGTACTGGCTGATAGATGTTCAAGAAACTGGAAAGTTTAGTTTATTTTGTTGTAGAAACTTTTTACAATTCAAACACTGCATCTCTGTCTTCCTTTAATCTGTATGAGTTTGCACTAGCTGAAGATCTGATTCATCAGATTTGATTTCCTGTGCATTCTGGGTCTTGATTCTAATTTAATTGCTCAACCATAGCATTGCAATAAAAAAGCTGATTTATAGTAAGCCCATCACTGCAAGACTGTGTACTTTAAATTTTATTTCCTCTAAATAGAGGAAGCCTTCTCATATAATGAATTCTCGTTTACCTCCGACAACAACTAAAATCCATTAACTTCATTGAAACTAGTCATGTGTAGAACATTAAGCATGTGTATATGATTTTTGCAGAATGGATCTAATTTTATTCTCATTAAACAATAGGACTGTATTTTTGAGAAAAGGGGAAATTGGGATATGTTTTTAAAGCATACTTATTTATTGTATTTTATCCCAGCAAACTAGAGCAATCAAGACAAGAGAATGAAATGAGTTTATGTCTCAAGAATATTTAACTATCTGTTTAGAAAATGAAAACAGTAATATGTGTTCTATTATTTAATATGTTATATTGAGAGGCTTTTAAAAATATTCCAGGAAGATTGATCAGATATTACACAATATATAAAGACTTTGCAGTACAGAAACTTCCACCTTGTTTGGGGTATGTATTTTATTGCTTTTTTTATGCTGAAATAGTAAGATGTATTTTGCAATTGCCTGGCAGCTATAAAATGTAGAAATAATTAAAAGAATAAAATGAATAGGGTTTTTTTTTCTGGTTTTATGTTGGTTTTTTTCATACCACAGAATTCAGACCTATATCCAGATCACAAACCCTGAAGTGGTACAGACATGCTCATAAACAAAGTTTTTGGCTAGCCCACAGAGTGTGAAACCAAGTATTTTGCTGCTGAATATATTGGAATTGTGCTTGGGAGATTTTCTCTTGATATTATTTCACTTATTTGTTTTCCCTATCTCCAGAAACCTAGCAGGGTGTACATAGGCCAGTTCATTTAACAGTGTTCACTAAACGATGTTGAGATTTTGAGCAATATTGCACATGAATGTGCTGTTGCACACAAAGCTGTTCAAAATGTGGCATCCAAGAAGTGCTCTCTGTGGAGTCATAAGCTAGGTAGTGAAGGGGAGATAAGAGATTCAGCTAGCCTGGAAAATGTCTCGGCTGGGAAGCAGTGAAAAGTTTTTAAGAGAGGCACTGGGGGAAAAAAATGATAAAAAATTACAATGTTCAAGGTGATAGAAGCAAATAATTACTAAAGCCTCCAAGTGTAACAACACTGAGCAAGCCAACAGCTTATGCTCAAACAGAATGAAACTTGGTATGAAAGAGGCCAGGCTGAGAACTTGCTGTTCAGTGTGGGTTCTTGATGAAAGATCAAGCTACCTCCTGCTCTGTTCCCTGCAGCAGAGCAGCCAGGAAGCACCTTCATTGTCTTGGCATATATATCCAGGTAATTGCTTCACCAGGGCATCTCTACACTGTTTAATTTAAACTGATCAGCACCAATTCTTTAAAAACTCACCCATAAAAGTTGTTGCAAATAAAGGTCCTTGCTACCACTCAAGGAAAAATGTAGAGATGCACTAAATTCCCTACTTAGGTTGATTCAAATTCTTACCTCTCCTGGTTCTAGAAGAAAAGTTCTTGAGTCTGTAATGTTGCACAGTAGCAAATGAAAGATTCTGTGGTTGGATGGAAAAAAATGGTTGAAGCATGTGTATCTTATGAACTTAGATATCCAACTTATAAAGTAGTTATATTTTTAAATTTCAAAATATTCAAATCATACTGGGAGACAGGATTAGGATTTGGGACTACCCTACATGAATTGCATTACCACTACACTGTGAAGTCTGTTATGCCGTGCAAGACTAAAGGACCTGCACTATTTTAACATTTAGTATACTGACAAGGTGCTGTCTTGCTCTCAGTAACCAAGATAACCTGCATTCCAGAGGTGCCTACAAGTGTCTTAGCCAGAAGTTCCCTGGAACCAACAAAAAGGAAACCACAGAATCCATCCAAATTAGATGTAAATTCTCTGGTGTGATGTTGAGCTGCAGCAAGATTGTTGGTGTGGGCAAAGAGGGGGGGAAAATAAGAAGAAAAATATTTTGTGACTTGATCCAGATTTGCTTCCAATGAATGAATTCACACAATGAGTGTGAATATTACATAGCAAAGTCTTTTAATCTCTCTGGAAAATGACAAAATTTTGAAATATTTTTTCTGACTCTTCACCCAGTAGAAGTGTTTTACCAGTGGTTCAATAATCCAAAGCTTTCCTCTAGCTCCAAAGATTCAGACAGAACTTTGCTAAAGCACTGTACAAACATAATGAAAGAAAATGCATTCCAGAACAGACTTAAATTACAGAAATGTCATGTTTGTAGCAGTAAAAATATAAGTAGCCCAGGAAGGAGAGGAGGAATTTTTCCAGTTACTGATTTGTGCATTACACAAAGGTATTAATAAATATATGTTTTAATTCTCTGTAAAATACCTGTAGAATGCATTGCATTGTACAGTTTAAATTTGGTATCAAGTGGAAGGAATTCAAATGTCCTTTTATCCAAACTACTATCAGATTGTGCATGAAAATCCAGCCTGAAGGTCAGATAGTACTAAATGATGACCAGTCTTCCCCTACAACTGCAGTACAAAAAGGTAGCTAGCTTTGATCTTCCAATTATTTACTCAAACTGTCAAGACCTTTTTAGTTCCTTGAAGACAGAGCAGATTTCAGTAACATTCATGTCAGGGGCCAAGGCTGAGCCTTAAGCCCAGATGGAGATTGAACTCCCAACCTTCCAGTGCAAGGATACGTTTGACTCCAGGTCAGTTGCTCAAACACTGTGTCATGAACAAAGTTACATGCACCAAATTAGATTTCTCTACTCATCTAGTTTATCTACGCTTCTGAGTTAAGATGATAGAAACTATAACATCCAAGCCTCTTGGAGCTGTCTTCACTTTTACAAGATGCTTTCTTCCTCAACAGGTATATTGACTGCTATATTTTTAAGAAACCATTTTTTGTAAAAGTTGTCTGTTTTTTTTGACAGTGTCCATCATCTGCTTCTCCTCATAAGAGAATCATAATCAATTTGGGTTTAAGAATTTAAAAACAAATCCTCTATTTAATATCCTATTCACCATTCTGAAATTATTTCCTGAATAGCCCACCTTAAAAATTAGTTACATACCTGCTCACTGCCAGTATCTCATACTACTCTGATCTTGAATGCCCTTGGCCCTTGTCCTAAAGGAATATCTTCTGGAGTATACAGCCTTCCAGTTGTGTCTGGGCACAGAGAGCTAAACACTGGACTTTGGGAGGCAGAGGATAGGCTTTAGCACTTATAATTGCTTAGACCCTGGTTAGTCCATCTTGCTGTTTGTGTCTAGGGTAGGGCAGGTGAGATAGTTTGCTCAGGACATCCTCTCCTCAAAAAACAGAGATTACTCCATTTTTTTATACTGTAGCAACCATTAACATACACATACTTAAAGTTCCAGTTTCTGCATTATGACCCTAAAGCCTGTAACATCACATTATAAAATCATGGAATATCTCAAGTTGGAAATCACATGTAAGGATCATAGAGCCCAACATTAATGGATTTTAAATGCAAATCCAACCATGATTTTCAGAGTTGATAAAATGTATCCTCATGATTCTCATGTTAAGTTAGATTCAGAAGAAATAGTTCCAGAAATACACTGGTTCCTGCTTTATCCCTTGCTCCACTTAGATATTATCTCCATTTCTATCCTTCTCCTTTACTAAAAATTGGCACCTTTAAATCTCTTTCCTCAAATTCATGCTTCATAGAAAGGTCTCCATGAAGTCCTGTTGTGTTGTTAAACAATGGCAGGGTCAGTGAGTGAAATCTCACATTTACTGGAATCCAGAAAAGAAAAGTTTGGCCCATCAAGCCATTGCAACAAGATCAGCAGGAGTTCATCCTAACTGGAAAGGGATATGGTACTGAGTCCATCAGCCATGTGCATAGCTGAAATGTGCAATGCACTGCCACAGTCATCAGTGATGTAAACTTTGCTCAGTTCTGTTCGAGAACAAAGGGAATTGTTTGGGGGGAAGATAAAGTGGAGATACTTTAAAATAATTGGGGGTTGAGTTGATAAATTATATCTGTAAGTTTGTATTTCATGGATCTATTTAGACAAAATAGTTATGACAGCTCTTTTTTAAAAATAAAATACTGTTGAAGAGCCTTACATTGCATGTTTATAAACTAGGAGCTATATTTGGCTATCTGACTACTTGTTTATTTCATGTAAAGCAAATTTAGGTTTTACATTATATAGCCTTATCTTTCCCATCAACAAGTTGTGTTTGTACTGAAGAATAAATAGGATAAATCCTTTGATGAGTGAGAGGATTTCTTACACTCAGGAACAGCATTAAGTTACAGTGCAGACTCTTACTTTCATGTGGGAGATATGAATACGAAAAAAATTATACTGATCCTTTTTATTAAAAAGAGCTATTCATCTGAGCACTGTGTTGCAGTGTCTGAGGGCTGTAAAGAGTAACATTCTTCCCCGTTCAGCTGTAAGTCACAAGCAATGAGAAAAACCTCCAAAGATACACAAAAGATGCTGGTCAGACTGAGTAGGATCATTATACCAATTCGTACTTGGTTTGACTGGCAAAACAGAATACTGGCCAAGTCCTACAGATGCCAAGAACTGAGAAAGAAAGCTTTTGATGCACAGTCTACTCTTATGATTTTAATTTGTATTTATTTAGGAAATGTATTACAGTCAGCTATGTAGAACACTTTCACAATACTGTATTTCATTAGAGCTATGTTCTGACACTGATGCAATCTGGGCAAGAGCTAAAAAGACCATGAAAAAAGTAATTCAATCAGTAGAGCAAAAGGCAAAATGTGCTTATTCGGTGGTTTCTTAAAAGGACAAACAAACCATATTTTGGTTGGAAGGAGTGTGCAAATTTCCCTTCTTATTAAAAGAATTTTTTTGGTCTTTTTAATCTTTAAAAAACAGTAGAATGGAGTACTTTATAGTTTCATCCATGTGGAAAAATACAAACTCTTTTTTAGAGTAGATGCTTCTCAGCATGTTGCAGGAAATACTTTGCACATTTTCACACACTTAGAATAGCTATTTGAATTCTTTAATATCAAAACAGGTGAACAACTTTCAAGCATTTAAATGTTGCTGGCAGCCACCAAAGTGAAGACAGCAAGATTTTGTTTCTACATACTGTGGGAATGACATGTGCATGATGTAAAAGCTACTCTGCATTTGAGATGAGACTCCAAATGGCAGTTATATGTAACTCTCTGTCATTAGTACCCTTCTGCATCATTCTGCAGTATAGTGGGATATCCTACAGTGCTTTGATACATTAAGAAATTCACCACAGAAAGGCAGAACTCAGTGTTTCAGAGTTTTAAAAAAAGATCATATCATAAACATCCCTATAGAAATATCTTTGAATGTGTTGTTTCCCCCTAAAGGGATAGTGCTGATGGAACCCAGCTGCATATCTTTGAATGTGTTGTTTCCCCCTAAAAGGATAGTGCTGATGGAACCCAACTGCACATCTGAGCTAGTCCCTTCTGGACTTCTTTATAACTGATGAAGAAAAACAATTCACCTATGGCATGTGCATCTAAAATAAATAAATTTAAAAAAAATTTTAATATGCTTCTGACAGCTTTCCTCTGCTGAAAGTTTCTTTGATGACTGATTCAAATTTAGAGCCAGGTTTAGGTGAGATAAATCCCAACTTATGTGGCAAAAACCATCAGACACATGTTCATTGATCAACAATTAAGATTGTCAAATGAGCCTATTCTTCTGCAGAATTTTTCTGAAAAGTATCAGAAAATGCTTTCTCACTTCACAAAATCAGAACTGATACCAAAGATATAAATCCTCTGGGTCTTTAGCTGCTATGAAAAACTGATCTTTACCACACCATTCCACTCTCTGTGTTTCTAATAGTCCAAATCAGCTTTTTATTTAAAGCCCATCTTTACTACAAATGTTCTCAGTCTGGGACATTTTCAGACAGTTTTAAATTTTCCTCTGAATCTCTCACTGGCAGTGCTAAAAGAAGTGCTGTGAGCAGAGAGCCTGAAGCTCTCATAGAAGACTACTATTTTTTGTTTCTTTTCAGTCACAAGTAAGAAAAGCACATACAGAGGCATTTCTATTAGACTTTGATGGTTCAGTAATTGTCTTCCTGCAGATCATGTTAGCAGAATGACAAACAACTATGGCAGAAATGTCTCTAGCTGATCTCAACTAAAATGAGCAATTTAGTTATTTGCATTGCCCATGAGAGTTTCACCTCTTTTCCTAAAAAGATATATTAAGCAATGGTTACTTTTCAAGGCTATGCAAAACCGTAAGGGAGCTTTCTTCCTTCTTTGGAGTCTGGAAAGATGTAGGCATTAGTGGTTATGGTTTCCTTATTAGATTTCACAGGCAGGGGTATATTAAAATGTGTGAGTAGCAGAAGATCTAGTTCTACAGAAGAATATGAAGATCACAACTTTGGTCAGAGTTCAAGTTCACTTAAAATGCTGCCCCTGAACAAAAATATGAGTCATAGGCCAGTCAGGACAGATTTCTTAAGGGAAGTGGTTTACCATAATAACTTGAGAGCAGTGTCACATCAGAAATATTTGGAAAATGTAATATTAACCAAGAATGTCATTGTGAGATGTCAAAAATTGTTTTGTCTAAAAGTGATTCAAACATCACAGTAAAAACAACAAGAAAAGGGAAAGAAAATCTTAGGGAGACTGCTGGCCCATATGAGAATGTATTGAGGGGTTTTCCCCATTGGTTTGAGCATCAAATGAGATGAGGAATAACTGTCCAATTTATCCGAAGTTTGACTTAAAGTCCATTGAAATCAGAGGCAATCTTGGTGTTATTGTCATAGGTGTGACCCTGAGGATTAGGGATCAGGACATGTAGATCAGTGCTTTTGTCTGGGAAAACTCTCCCTCCCCATTGCCTGCCTACCAGCCCATGAAAAACAAAGGGAAGAGTAAAAATGGAGAGAGCTGGCTGTCATGGCATGCTACAAGGATTGACAGTGATTTGGTATTTTTCCTAGTGGCAGAAAGCATGTCTCAAATCCTGGAAGAATTAAGCTACTCTGCTCTTTATTTGCTTTTCCTGATAACCCTTCTAGCAGTGACTTGGTAGTCCCATCAAATGGTAACAAGTACAGCTGTCTAGTAGTAACAGGGACCCTGTGTGCATTACATTACTTACAGTATTTATACTGGGTATTTCTCCCTGTCTGCAAAACTTTTAAGGCATTATTAGTATTAAACAGATAGGCAGGGAAAGGTAAAGCAACTTGAGAGAAAATATATCCCCATTAAGTTCTGATTCTTATTTCAGTGGCATATAGCTGGGGCACAGAGTCTTGTATCATGCAATTCTAAAGCTACAGCCCCGGGGACAAACCAGGCTGCTCAGGACTCACATCAGTCATGGGCTGAAATTCTCCAAAGACAGAGATGGCACAGCCTCTCAGGATGACCTGCTCCACTGTCTCGCTCCTCATGGGAACATGTAGGAAAAAGTTTCTCCTTATACCCAAATTGAACTTCTTGTAACTTGTCCAAGTTTTTTCTCACCCTCCAGCCCTGCACCTCTGGGAGGAGTCTGGCTCCATCTCCTTGATGACCCCTTGTAGATGGGGGGTGGGGAGCTGTTAGGTACCCCTGGTGCCATCCCTTCTCCTGGATGACCCAGCCAAGCTCCCCCAAGCCCCTCCTCACAAGGAAAGTGGTTCTGTCTCACTGCCTTGGGGACCTTCTTCTGGACCACATAATTTCTATTGATTAAAAACATTCTCCTAAGGATACTGAATCTCTCCTTTCTCTAGGATTGAGGAAATTATTTAGAAAAAATCCTTTCATAAATTATCTAAATTTCTATAAGAACCTAGATCATTCAAAATCAAGACTCTAGCTGTACACAGAATATTTAAATACCCAAATAAAATGCACAAAATTTTTAAGCTATAATTTTAAATCATAGGGAACTTTAAACTTCAAAACTATGTATATCCCATTCCAGGCACTAAACTGCATCAGAAAATGGTTGCAATTGCAAATTACACACTTATACCACATTTAAACTGCTACATTATTTCATTGGCACTTCTCAGAGTTCACCCTACCCTGAAGCTTTTCCATTCAGTTCCAAATCTTTCAAGATTTTTTGCCAGTCAGTTATAAATAGCTGGTAATTGAGCTAACTGTGAAAATGCTGACATAACATCAACACTCAGTTAAAATGAGAGAGACCCTGGATGGTGCAGTCAGTGCCATTTGTGTATATGTATTCAGTCCTTGTGGAGCTCTAGGGTACCATGTCACTGCAGAATATATTTAAGGACCCAACAGAGAGATTGTGGGTGTCCCAATCCTGGCAGTGTTCAAGACCAGGTTGGATGAGGCCTTGAGCCACCTGGTCTAGTTGAGGTGTCCCTGCCCACAGTAGTGGGGGTTAGGACTAGATGATCTTTAAGGTCCCTTCCAAATCTTAACATGATTCTATAATTCTATGATTTCTTAACTACATTGTGAATTTTCTAATGGCATACACTCAAATATGAAATTTTAATAGTTAAAATGAACAAGGCACATGCTTTCCTTAAAACACATATTTTATGAATTTCACATAATGAACAAGTTATTCTACTGGTTGTGACATTACTTTTCCAAAATGTTTGTCATATACTTCAAAGCAGTACACCAACATAAACCCACTCATGTCAGTATATTTTAATTAAATTACAGTTAATGCCTGATAATGTTTAAATGAAGCATTGTATGACATGCTTTTTAAGCCTTGATATTCTGAAAAGTTGTTTTGGATAAGTCTAAAGAAAATGTTTATAATGCTACTTTTGTTGACAGAGAATGACATAAAACAGTTGCTCAGAGCTCAAAAGATGGCAAACAGAGTGTCAAATTCTCAAACATAAATTTCAGAAGTGAAGAAACAGAGCTGAAATAATATCTGCTATTTTTAAAAAGTGAATTTGTTTGCAATATGAATGAATATGAAATATGCACAAAATATTGTTATTTTTCTGAGGCTGAAAAAATATTTGCTTGACATTTCCTCTGTTTATTTTTTCTTCTTCCTCGAGAACGTTTGGCAGAAAAGAAGAGAATTAGTGACATTTGTGTGAATGTGAATTTAGATACACTGTTTCCACAGATAGCTCCCTAGAATCACAAAAGGATAACCCCAAAAGATTTTGAGTTATCTTCCCTGTTTCTCTGCTCCAGTTTGGGATAACCTGAATTCACACCATTCCTCCTATGGCAACCACACTGCCAAAAACACAGGAGTCACTTTATGATGTCAGAATTCATACAGTCAGATTCTGACCTGTGTGGCACTACCACTCTGTCACAGCACAGGTTTGGATGTCATCCTCATCAAAGACACCTCAGACCACCAAGATTCAATAGTAAGCTTTGGAATGGACTGAGATAAACCTTGGTAAATGCATTGCTGCTGTATTCATAATGCACTGTAGTGATGGCAAGATTTATGCTTTCACTTTTTTTTAAAAAGTATAAAAATCCCAATTCCCATTTTCATGGAAAGGAACCTGGATATTGCATCAAATCAGGGTTTGTTATATCTATTTTTAATGGAATTTTATGACATATTGATTTGGCCTTCATCAAGAAACGGAGAGTTTTATTTGTTCAGGATGCCTTGATGAAAACCAGTTAAAATACAGAAATTACTCCCATAAATGGACAAACATGGGTCATTCTTTATAAAGATAAATAGGAGAGAGAAAAAAAAAATCTTCCTCCTATATGTTAAAGCAGCACTGTACTAAAATACACAAATATCATAATATTCCCATTTTTAATAATATTGACAAGTATTAGAAGACCTGGAACATGCTTATGCCAATGACCTTAAAAATCAGTAGCTGCTTCCAAATGTGCTATGAAACTGTCTTCATGTATTATGTCAAAATCCTGTTTAAAAAAGCCAATTTTCTGAAAATAAGAATAATAAAAGAGCCAACTAATGTGTTTAAGGAAAAAAAGAACCAGTGGCTATTAACAGGTCATTGAATATCACACATTCCATGACAACTTTAGGTTAAATTATGGCATCTACTCCTTCTGCAAGCTTTAGGCTTTAGCTACAACTTGTTAAATTGGTGTGATTTTAATAGGAGTTATAACTGTCAGATTCATCAACAGAAATAATGATGACAAGTGTGTCAACTGCTGTTACTTAAATGCTATAAACAATGTTTGTTTAGTTTCAAAATTCATTTCTGTTCTAGGAAAAAAATAATAGGAGTTGAAGTTATGCTATTCATATAATTCTTTACTAAAGCATAGTGGGATGAGGTTAGAATCATGGAAATTCAATATATGAAAAGAAAATAATGATAATTTATCCTTAATTATATCCTCCTACAGTCCAGTTGAAATCTGGAAGTAAATTTTTACTGCATGATTACTATATAGAAATGGCATTAAATCATCTTAATAAAAGAGAATTATGAAGAAGTTTAGCAAGTTCCAATTAAAGTAAACCTCTGACAAATATGAACTTTTATAGTAAGATTAGACATAATGAACACAGAAAAATTTAATTTGCTTGGCCATTGCAAGCACAGTCTTTCTCATACAATTATGACAGCTCTACCACAAAAATATATTATTATTCTTTTGAGGTCAGCTTTACTGTTTCTAAGGAAAACCCAGTTGATATAGCCTACTTAAGTGCCCAAAAGCCATTTATCAGACCTTTATTAGAGGTCATTATGGAAAGTGATAAGAATTTAAATGAGAACCAAATTTATGCACCAAATTATAGGTGGTTATAGTGGAGGAAAGTTACCAGCAAAGTTGTGTATGCATCTGTTCTGGGATGTTGCTTTTTGGTTCTGAATAAATTTGAAGTATATGCCAGAAATTTGCATTTCCTACAAAAAGCCTGTTCATAGCCATAAGGAATGAATATGTAAGCCCAGAGCAGTAACCATATGTACCTTCTTTGAATGGGTTAGTATACACTAACAATTGACCTAATACTATTTTTTTATCTTTTGACCAGATGAGCTCTTAAACTGCCATTGTTATTCACAATGTTTGCCTTGGAACTCACAGAAAATAAACCACCAAGATTACACAGCACATAGCTGAAGGAATGAATTCCTAGAGATCACCTGTAAGCATCACAGTTACTGAGCTGCTGAGGGACTGGGCATTAATGAAAACAAACTCCCTCTGCTAATACATTTAAGTTGCATTCAAATTTCTTTTATTGGAGCTGCTGAGGGACTGGGCATTAATGATAACAAACTCCCTCTGCTAATGCATTTAAGTTGTATTCAAATTTCTTTTATTTTGACCTTCCCTGTCCTTTTATTTTAGCTTTTCTTTAATATCTCGTTTAATTTCTCAGTGACTTGTTATTCTCATGCTTCTCACTGAATATTTCTGTCTGTTCTACAGAGGTTCAAATCTCTTTTTTTTTCTTTTCAGTATTTCATTGCCTGAAAAATAACCTAAATCCCAGATTAAGAAGTACATGTATTGTAGAAACACATGCCAAAAAGCTCTAATTGCTTAGAGCTGCTTCCTCAATTTCCTGACAATACTCAACACTTGGCAGTGTGTAGGTGCAAAATGAGAATAGCAGAGCTAATAAAAAGAGCTGTTAGAGTTGTTGTAGCTGGCCACTATTAAGGTCATAGTTCCAAGAACATCACTAGTGGACAACAGTTTATAGATTTGTCTGCAGTCATCATTTCTCTGCTTTACTTAAGCTTTATGTGAAAATACAATACAAATAAGGCTTAACAAAGCATACCACTAATCCACCTGGGCCTGGAAAAGTAATAAGTGCTAGCAATGTATTAATCTCATAGAAGGAAAAACCCCAAACTAATAAGAAAAAAAAAGAGTATCCGTGAAGTTGAATCACTTATTCTGACATTTTGGTTTTATAATAAACATTCTTTAGCAATATTTTTGATTGGACTTTGCCATACATATGGTCTTTTTCCTGCCTCAATTTATAACCTTAAATAAAGGTTTAACTTCACAGTGGAGTTGTCATTGTTGCCTACGAATCCTGTCATGATTTATAAACTAACACAAACTGACTTCCCATTTATATTTCTGTGTTGAACCTTTCCTTGATATTCAGGAATTTAGTATATGTAGAAAAAGCTGACTTTTCAAGGCAAAAAATGTGATACCTCAGAGGCAGTGATTTGGAAATTGTGGAACTATCTGCTTGTTTGTTCTTCTCCTATCATTATCTTAGGCCTTTTAACTATTGCAGTTAAGGTGTGCAAGTTTCTAAGCTTATTTCTAAGTTTATTTTGAGTAAATACTATGTCTATTTTCTCAGACAGAGCCCAATACAGTCAGTAGCCATCTCACCATTGACTCCTGGGTCCCAAAATTCCATGTGAGATTACTTTCCCAACAGGACACTTTGGATTGAAACAATGTCTTACAAACATGCTGGACTAAAATTTCCATTGAATTGCTTGTCTCCAAACCCATTTTATCCTTTATTTGTTCTGCCAAGTTGGATACCATGTCATTACTCTGGAAACTATCTTGCTTTGCTGCTTTTCAATGTGATAAGATCAAAGCATTCTGTCTCCATTTGGTGCTCCTTGGCATTCAGACCCAGAGCACTCCTAGTCTGTGTTTTTGGTGTCTTGAAATGATGCTGCATTGGTACCTCTGGTATTGCTCTTCCCTCTCACCTACAGCAGAAGCAGGGCACTGGTCTGGCAGCACTGTGTAAGTTATGCTGCAGCATCTGAAGGAATTAGTCACCTGAATTCTCAATCAAGTCATTTAGATACATATCCAGCAAGCCAGCTGTATTCAGCAAACTTTAATTCAAAGCTAATCATATGCTGGAATTTTGATCTTTAAATGGGGTGAAAGTCTTATCTGTAATTGGACCTTTAAAACTATTTTTAAGTACCACTCAGCATTTTGAAATACTTATGAAAATGAGAAGAGTTAGATCAGCATTTACCTAAACTGAATAAAATTGAGACAGAATTATAGAATTGTGATACACTTTTATCTTCCCAAATTAACCTCCCAGGTGGTTACAGAAGCAAAGTACAGGTACACTCAAACTAGTTCATCTAAAGATTCGAATTAGGGGTAAGTCAACAGGTGCTCAACCTAAACAGAAAAACTTTGGCAGGATCAATTATTCTCCTCTGAGCTCTGTTCTGCTGTGAAAGCTGCAGTTCAGGACCAAGGAGGCAAACCATACAAAGGGACAGGCACTGCAGAGGGGTGCACAGAAATGCTGGGAAGGGTTTTGCATTTGCAATCCTGCAGCAACCTTTGCTGTGCCATGTTCTTCTTCTTTACATACGCAGGCTATAAATGCCCTTGACTTCTGTCTGTATACCACAATGTTTCCCCATCCCACACCTTACCAAAACCTGACAGAGATGTGAATTTCACTTACATCTGCTTCTGTTCCCAGTTTACCAGCAGTTTAGACACAGCCTGGGTACTGTGCAGACTGGTACAGTCACTGGGTTAAGGCTGGATGAGAAGCAAAGTGCCTTGCTGGTCAAATGAAATGTTCTTTCTCACTCCCTGTGGGCTGTGTGGTGTTGCAGCCCAAGCATGGTACTGTACCCAGGGGCACAGTGGGTGGCTAGAGCACTCCAGACACCTGATGTGATACCTCCTGTTGCAGCAATTGTTCTGGACAGGAATCACTTCTTCTCTGGCCCTTCTACACATCTTCCCAACTGGACACCACCTGTTGTTGGAACCAACTTAGGAAGATTCACAGCAGTTCCCAAAGTAGGTATCTGCCCTACTTTTCCAAAGTTTGCTTCCCTCACACTTCTTCAACAAGCAGTTTAAACATTCACATATTTTCTGTCTTGTTTTTGATCCTGCAGTAGCAGGTGTTTATTTCCATGCATGGCTGAATTAGGTGGTAAGGCAAGGGAAATAATGAAAAAGAAAAAGCACACGATATTTTATTTCCCTTCTCAGATACACCAAGAGAAATCTTCCCTATATCAGCAATTTGGGGGACTTTGTGATACAATTTCAGAGCTGATTTAGAACTACATAATATTCTATTTGCCTTTGAACTTCAAAATTTTTCTGACCTGTTTTTTTTTGCTTCAATATTAGATGAGCTTCTCCTGTAGTAACGTTTCCAGCAAGTAAACTAAGTAAACTTGAAGTTCCCCCAATAGTCCTGATGATTTGGAATGTTAAATTACTGACTGCAAAGATTTGCACAAAGATGCTACAGATTAAATCAAAGGGATTGTTAACCACCATACCCAAAGCACTTTCTCAGTGCACTGCTACAAAGACAATTTCAGAGTCCAAAAGGAGATCTGATTTACATATTTCACAGGCACAGCTGCAAATTAACACATTTTTATCTTGTGTGAACATGCCAGAGCATATTAACATTAACCTTTGCACTTAACTCATAAATGTGACAGAGTAGAACCTATGTTAATTATGTCCCAGCTAGGATGTTAATTATGACCCAGTTTGGCATAGGATACACTAGCTTTAAAAATATTAAAATACTCTTTTCTATCTTTCTTGAAATTTCAAGGTTACCCTGGAGAAGTTCATGTAAGCTATTATAATATATATAATTCTAATATATAGCTGATATATAATGTTTTCTATTATTTCTTTTGAGGTCAGGACCATTTTTTATTATATGCTTGCATATTGCTTCATACAAACAAGCCCTGATTTGAATTACAGTTGCTAGGCACTACTCTAATTACTCATAATAGAATCAGGTTAAACACATGCTTTATGGAGTTTCTATAGGTTTCGTTAATGGTATATGTTAAATATTTATAAGAGCTCCTTTCCATATCCACATAGGTAACAACACCATAAATGAGCACCATATGACTCACCAAGTCTTTTCAGTAACTGCTGTAATATAATACTGCAAATGGTGTCTGTGTTTCCAGGTGAATCTCTGTGCTGAAATACAATTGTCATTTGCAAGGACTAATGTGCTGGTTTGAGCTGGAGTAGAGTTAACTTTCTTCACAGAGGCTAGTATGGGGCTGTGTTTGGGTTTTGTGCAGAACATAGAGTTGATAATGCAGATTGCTGAGCAGAGCTCACACAGAGCCAAGGCCTTTGCTGCTTTCCATACTGCCACACTGGCAAGGAAGTTGGGGATGCATGAGAGACTGGGAGGAGACACAGCTGGGACAGGTGACCCAAACTGACCAAAGGGATATTCCATACCATATGACATCATGCTCAGTATATAAGGTGGGAGGAAGAAGGAGGAAGGGGGGACATCTGGAGTGATGGCGTCTGTCTTCCCAAGGAACCGTTACGCGTGATGGGCCCTGCTCTCCTGGAGATGGCTGAACACCTCCTGTCTTTGGGAAGCAGTGTATTAATTCTTTGTTTTGCTTTGCTTGTGTGTGCAGCTTTTGCTTTCTCTATTAAACTGTCTTTATCTCAACCCATGAGTTTTTGTAGCTTTTACCCTTCTAATTCGCTCCCCCATCCCGTTGGTGGGGAGTGAGTGAGAGGCTGTGTGGTTCTTGGCTGCTGCTGGGGTTAAACCATGACAACTGAGCACATGGAAACCTTGGGAATCTTCTACTGAGCTGATGTACATTTAGGAACCTGCATTATACTGACTTTTAAGAGGACATGGGATCTTCAGTCTTTCGCCCTCAGAAGTATTTAAGCACTTGGTGGAAACTAAAGGTAGTTGGGCTCCTAGACACATGTCAGAAGCTGTGCCTAAGTGTTCGAGTTACTCCTGAGGACAGATGCTTACAGGATTGTAAAAATGAATAAGTAAAATAAAACCATACCTATTACTGTCTCCTTCACTTAAAATGCTATATACTAGTTTGGATTTTAGAACTTTTATCCAGAAAGTAAAAATATCTGGGTTTGGTTCCTGTTTCAGTCTAAGTAGATTCAGAATTCCCATCTCCCAGTTTAATTTTTTTTTCTGAGGTACACACTGCATTAATTAAAAACACAACCAACCAACAAAAACAGAAACAAAACTAAACCAAACTCCACCCAACCAAACGGAACACAACACCACAAAAAGCCTCCACCAACAAAACTCCCACAATCTTGGTGGCAGGAACCATACTCAAGCACTCTTGTACCTGAGATGAACAGTACTACAAGGCTGTGGCTTCTGGATGTCCCAGCTCTGGTGAGAGTGCCCTAACCAGATGAGGCATCATAGCCCTTCTTGCATGCTGATCCTCCAGCAGCAGCTCACTAATACTAGATATGCAATGACATATTTTACCCTTTCTTTTGTAATTTGCCAAGAAGAATCTTTTTCTTTCTGTGAGCTTTTAATTGCAGACAATAATGACACATATATTGGCAGTGTTTTTTCCAAGTGGCCAGATTGAATTGAATTTAGAGGTTTTGATTTAGATCTAGACAGATTCAGGTGAATACTAGGAGACCAGCTTCTGAGGCAACCCTTGTACTGTGCATAGAGCTGAGCTTCAGGCACAGTGGGAACTCAGTTGACAAAGGGCTTCCTTGAGGAAATTTTCTTTAGATCAGACTTTTCAATGCAAAAGCCTAAAACTGTTTTGGATTTTATCATAAGTCACCAAGATATTATTGCCAGAGTTACTGTATCAGAAACAGAGGTGCTTTCTGAGTGAAAAGATAATGCTTTTTTTTTCTCCTCTGGAAGGCAGATATGATTGCCTTTATTCAGTCTACTGTCTTCATGCTAGCACAGCATCTTTTTTCTTTCCTATTGACTCCCATCTGGTTTGTTAATAAACTTTTCTTAGGAACTTATGAAAAACGTTCCCCATATTTGCTGAGTCTTTTAGTAACAGTGTTCTCTCTTCCTATGCCAAAGTATACGTAGCTTAACAGGTTTGAAATAACTAATTCATAGTGTTAGCATGTGGTGGAATATTTGATATGCTTGGTACACAATGCAAAAAGCAATAAAAAATATAGTTTGAAAGCTGACAGCAGATGAATAGCTTGTTTTGCTAGAAATCCTCAGCCTTGATAAAAATCATAACCTGCTTAAGACACCAAGAAATCAAATTAACGTTTCATCTCATCTACCAAAATATTTTTATTTCATATTTTGATGGGCCTTTTTCTGTATGGCATTGCTAAAAAATATCTTTAAAGTCACACATAAATTAAAGAGAGCTGAAAGTCTTTTTAAAGGTATTAAACCACTTGAGATTATATCATGAACATCTCTGCTTTTCTGGATTTTGAAGCCAGTCTGACTTTTGGATGCATAACATGAATGGAAGTGTATACTCATTTACATGTAATTAGCACTGACATTTTACAAGGCTGATACAGTTTTATGCCTCTTTTGGTTGTCTGTTGTAAACAATTCTATACAGAGAGCATTCTGATCCAGCACAGAACATACTGTGCACCTGGTTTTCACAAAATGCATATCGATTTTTTGCAGTGAATCTCCTGCCTTCAAAGAACCATGAACAGAAACAGTCACTGCTTTCCTTTAGTTCTACTGGGGCTTTGTACTTCTATCATATGTTGCCCTCTATCCTTTTTGCCATTTATACTTGGGTGAAATGAATACCAAATGCCACTAAATACGAGTGGAAACCTTTCACATTTATTCTGAAGTGGCTACAAAGGGTACTGAACAGCAGAGAATCAGACCAAGATTAAGCTTCTGTTTAACTTGCTTTATAAATTCAAATGAAGTATAACTTTTTGAATTGAGATCGAATAGGACATTAAAATAGACTTCAAAGAGGGAAAAAGTGAAGAAAAGTTAACTCTCAATTGGAATTTCTGTTATCACAATCAGTCTTTCTGACTGTGAATCACACCGTGAGCATATGTTGCCCACAAGAACCCTGCTGATAGCTCTGGAGCTCGAAGATTTACATCAGCTTAGCATGTAACCCAGTATTTCACTGTAGTATCTGCTTACAATTAGCCATGAATTATTTTACACAAACAAAGCCAAAGACATATTATTTTCGTTTCCTCCATAAAGCTCCTTTTGCTTGCCTATTAACAGATGCCATGTATTTCCTCTGCCAAAATTGATGTTATATTGGCAACAAAGCAGGGAATCACACGTTCAAATTTTGTGTAAAAACACTACTTTAATTAGCATCTGGTCACTCCCAGAGACAAAATACTAGACAATATGGATCTCAAGCCAGATCCGGTATGGTAAACTCTAAATTTCTGGGTAGTTTTCTTAATGTTTTTTAATTCACAAGTATACTGACAACTGTTGACAATAAATTCTTGTGGACCACAGCGCTACAACTTGTCCAGTACAGCTAGTATTCAGCTAAAAGTCCTTTTGCTCTCTTCTAGATTTCAGTGGACACAAGAATAAAATTTACAGAACACAGTTCTGTAGAGAGAGATCAAACACTCATAACATACAAGAGAGGAAAAAACAGAGGATATACAATTCTATCCACTGCTGAGATCAAATAACAAACACCTGGTTAAGATGGAGAAATGGAGTGTCTCTTGTGATTTCTTCCTTTACACCAGAAAAATGCTGAGGCCTGTTTTGGGCACACTCTGACACCAGCCAATCTGGCTATTAGCACAACTGTTAAAGTGAAATCATAAGTCTCTTGTGTTTCCTTCTTTTCCAGCCATAAAAAGGTGAGGCTTGGCTCACACTTTTATCAAACGCTACATTTAAATATTGTAGTTTACTTTCTCTTTGGGGAAATCACCCAGCAGGGTCACCAGGCTAATCACAGCTCACTTTAAATCATTGGAAATGGGAAGAAAGTAGGAGTGAGAAAGGGAAAACAGACCGATATATCGTTAGTGACATTTCACTGCTTTGTAGCTTATTTTCCTCTGAGACCTCTAAGATTCCCAGCATCTTAGAGAGGATGATTCCCTGTCCCCTGAGCTCCTATTTCCAAAACACTGAGCCAAGACTTTCTGAAGAAGTTTAGCCAATTATCTTTCCCTTTTTCCCTGCAGTTCATTTATTCTGCCTTTCTTTTGTTTCTTTTCTTCTATGTGGTGTCTCACTGTCTGATCTGTGAGTGTCTCCCCTCCCAGCTTTTAGAAGTGGGAGCATAGCAACCGAATGACACTCTATCAATAACTATTCTGGCTGCTAGAAGAAGATCTTGCTTGTTTCTTCCCAGCTGGCAGGAATAGGAATGCACTCAAAGAGATTACATCTGACTTGCAGTTTGTACAGTTTGTATAAGATACTCAAGAAACTAAACTAAAGTAAGCTATATAAAATAAAAGCATTGTTCAATTGAGATGACATTTCCTTCCAGCATCTGCTATTTGTACTGATCTCAGGTAGTAAAACAACCTTGTTCCAGGCCCTTCTGAATTGCTGAATGGCCTGGTTGAAAATAAACTTTCTAAAAAAACCCACTTCGATTTCCATCATAACAATTGCAGTGGCAGTTTTGACTTTTTCTTGTAGAAAATTACTAAATATTGTCTTGGTCTAGAAATACAGATGACATCAGTTCAATCCTCCACAAAATTATCTACCTTATGCTTTACCATAGTCCTTGTCTCAGGTCCCACCCATTGAGTATCATCCACAAAATTATCTACCTTATGCTTTATCATAGTCCTTGTCTCAGGTCCCATCCATTGAGTATCCTTCTGGTGCTGGGAGAACTAACCAACAGCTACTCCTCCTTAGTAGGGTACAACATCACAGTCTGTCTTGAGGCTGTGAATCAACATCTCATTGCCAAAACAGACAAGAGACCAGCCCACAAACTGAAGTAGAAGATTATGCTGTTATTTTGAATGATGAGCTTCCCAATATCTGCAGTTGGATTTAAATATATGATCCATTAAAAACACATTCTTTAACCTAAAGTACCCTTTGATGTTTAACTGGAAGGGATTTTTATGACTGAATTATGACATAATGCATAAGGGTAAGCTACAAAAATGAAAAATGGCATAAACTTAACAAAGAAAAGAATGTAGGAAATCCGAACCCACAGTGAGTCTGGATTGACTTCTCTTGTCACTATGCTCTGTTTGCATGATCAGACTAAGATAAAAGCAAAGTAGAGTGTTCTTCAGACTTAAAAGATTTGTTCCTCATTTAGAGAGGGAATAAATGATGTAAAGTGAGAAATTTTTCTCAAGAATAATCTCTACAGAGGTTTTATTTCTTTGAAGCCATACAGCAGAAAACTTCATAATATCAGCTTTCTCTATATGAATTTTAACACACTCCATTTTGCTCTGCCTTCAAATTAGCCTTCTGGTATATTTCTGAACCCTATGGCAAATAATGGTATCCCAGACAATACCTGTGTATTCAAGTCTTGTTCTGGATAGGCAATTCCAATATTTCTACCATGTGTTGGGAGAGATTTTAGGTGTGTGGGTGTAAATCATGGTTTGCCACTTAGCCTCATAGTCAGAGAATGGTTCATGGACCATTTTGCAGAAAAGGTGTAGACTTTCCCTCTTCAAGACCTGAGAAAAATCTAATTATTTTAAGTCTTTTCTTATTCTCAGTTCCCTGACTTTTATATTTTGGGAAATTCCTACCCCAGGTCTCTTTCCCCAGGGCAGGATGATCTAGAAAGTTTATTCCATTTATCTGCCACACTTAGATGAGCTTAAATCCCCTTACTGGTCTGTTACACTACCAGACTCCAAAACAGCTTTCTCTGTATTCACTATAGGTCAGTCAGAGAAGTTCTTGCTCCTGCTGCTTTGCACCTCCAGGTTCCAGGTGCCATCTGACTCCTATAGACAGCTCAAGGGTAATTGCTTGCAGAGTGTTTTATCCATCTAGAACACATCTTGATGGCACAGCAGAGAGCACCATCCTCCTCAAAAGAGGAGTCAGCTCCCCCCTCAGAATTCACCAGAAGCTGTGTGACCACATTTTCTTGAATGCAAATTAGAAATTAATACAACAAATGGCAACATTTTAAATAAAATGGCACCTTACAGGAAACAAACTCTTCCCTTAGTATGTTTCAAACATGTATATCATAAGTGCCTATTTTTACTTTCAACAACCATATACTTCAATTATCATAACTTCAAGCTTGCTTTTGAAAATGATATGGAAGTTAAGATATCTTAATACACTTTATAATTAATTCATAAAACTCATTACATGTACAGTTGCTACAAACAACTTTCCTGAATTATGAGTACCATAAAGAAAAGGCAATTATTTTTTTCACTGCAACACATTTTGTTAACTGCAAGTAAGTAAGCAAAATTATGGCAATAGAAAGATAAAATAATAATAATATTTGTTTTAATTTGAAGCTTAGCCTTAATTAAATTTATATTTAACAAGTTTCTGTAATCTGACCATGTCTGCTCTTTCCAATGTTGCATTAAAGTAATAATAACAAATTCTTTACATAATAAATTCTGTAAATTCAATGACATTCAGAGAAGTTGGATTAGGACATAGAACTGGACTCTATTTCCTGTGCAGGATTTATGAACCACACAAACATGTGAGAGCATGTACATACAAAATCTCCATATATAATATTCCTCATATAAATCATTCATAACCAGCCTTTTGTCAAGACTCAATCCTTTAATAGTGATCTCCTTCCTATGACGAAGTGACCTGCTTAGTCGATGAAGGAAATGCTCTGAATCTTGTCTACATGGACTTCAATAAAGTGTTTGACACCATCTCCAACAGCATTCTCTTGGAGAAACTGCCTGCTCATAACTTGGATGGATGTACTCTTTGCTGGGTGAAAAACTGACTGGATGGCTGGGCCCAGAGAGTGGTGGTGAATGGAACTAAACCTGGCTGGTGGCAGGTCACTGCTGGTATTTCACAGGGTAAAAACTGAGCTTGTTTTCAGAGGTCTACAGTCAACAATTAGAAAACTGACTGTGCTTTCAGAGACTGTGCTTGAAAAAGAATCACAATAAAAATGAATGTTTGTAGTGTTTCTACTAGACCAATTCAGTTTTCCACTGGAAATAATGCTAGATTCATAAAACAGTTTGGGCTGAGAGGGACCTTTAAGTCTAGTCTAGTTCAACCCCCCTGCAATGAGCAGAATTACCTTCATCTAGATCAGGTTGCTCAGAGCCCACTCTAACCTGACTTTGAATATTTCAAGGGTTGAAGCATCTACCACCTCTCTGGGCAACTTGTTACAGTGTTTTACCAACTTCATTAATAAAAGTGTTCTTCCTTATAAAAAATTTGTTCCTCATATCTATTCTGAATGGAATCTTGGAATTTTCCATAGTGTTCAGTCTCGATACTGACAAATATATAACAACAGCAATTTTCTTCAGGCTTTGAGCTCTGGTGAGAAATGGATAGGTAAAGAGAAGATGCATAGATCCTAGTAGTGATCCAAAATAATCTGAGATACTGGGGTTTTTTTCCTATCTTTGCAAGCTTTGTGTTCCAGGGGTGTCATTTTTCCTATCTTTGCAAGCTTTGTGTTCTGGGGGTGTCAGCCCCTTTCTTAACTGAAACACATCTTTTTAAGGATAGCTCCAATAGCTCATCCAGCAATTTCAAGCTGATTAGGGAATGTCCACATCATCTGTCTTATTAATAAAGACATCTTAGAGTATTGCTGATACAATATGTCACTTCAGTTCCAGAGAACTCTAGGAATGTTATCTTCTTCATTTGAATTTCCCCATCTCTGTCATATAGAGTCCCAAAAATTACTTCCAATTGCTTGACCTCAGAAAGCAAGACCATTTCAGAAGAATGTCATGCATAATTTACTGCTCTGTTTCATCTTTGTATTAATTTTTTCCACACATCTGTCTTGTTTCCCAAGGTGTCCAGAGGCAGCTGGATATACACTTGTTAAAATATATTCATCATTCTGTAGGTATTAACAATCATCATGATCCCAAGACAAAGTAGTATTTCTTCTGTATTGGTTGACATCATTTAAAAATGGCAAGGGCCCAGACTGTAAGGAATGAGATGTGAAGATAGAACTTAAAGAAATATTCTAATTTGAGTCCAGATTTTAAAATTTTAGAGGGTACAAATAGAAAGAGAAAACAAGGTGCAATAAACCAAACATATATATACTTATCCCATGCCTAAAACCAAAACACATTACTGTACACCAGTGAGATCTTCAGTAGGTCTCCAAGTCCCAAAGGACTGTTCTCTTGAGTAGAAAGAAGTCCTTTGTGTAAAGGGATATTTACATCACCTAATATTATGAAACTGACTAGGTCTGAAACAGGAGGATAGACTTATCAGTATCCATACACAGACACTGAAAAGAGGTAGACTATTCCAAATAGTCTCCTGCCCTGAATCACCACATCTGGAGGAAACAAAGGAAAAGTCAAAGTTAGGTGCCTAAAATTGGTCTGTGGGGATCCCTCACACCAATATAAAGGAACATAACCTGAATATGCAAAACAATCATGGTGAAATTTCTGATTTTAGAAAAAACTAGATTGAGTGAAACTAAAAAAAAAAACCCATAATCTTGAATAATTTTATGATTGAATATGAGCTCTTAATATTGGCCACTGTACCAAACTTCTGATGATGATCATAACAATAATCCTTCTGGCCCTGATTCTGTAGTCCCTGTATTTTCTTTAAACTTTGCTATTTGAAATTAAACTGACAGGTGACAATAAAAAACATGGAAAAAGGCAAAAGAGGGTTAATTGTCTACAGAAGAACAGTATTTCGAAGTACTCTTGCTTAAAGTTTCCCCTGGTGCTCCTTTCAGTCTCATTAATGAAATAATAAATGTCTTTTTACAGGTGTGCAACAGCACAAAATGTAGAAATTAAAATATTGTCTAAAATACCATGTCTTATTCACAAGGAGACCCTTGGTGAAGAAAATCTGTGGATTATGGGAGGGAAGCATGAAGCGTCAATAGGGTTTACAAATCCCCAGTGTATGGGTTGATCCACATGGGTCATGAGTGAAATCCCAGCCTCTTTAAATTAACAAAGCTTCAATGTGTAGTCTTTTATAGTGGCTGATGAAGGAAGAATTAGCCTATTAGACACATATTTTCTTTGTACTTGGTATCTTTCTCATCGGGTCTTTGCAGTTCTTAGTTCCTTCCCTGAATACCTGTGGGCACTGGTTTTTCTACTAGTGTCAGGCAGATCCTGGTGACCTGCACTGCACAGCAGGCCCTCCCAAGTACAGTAAGGTACTACACCTCCCTCTCTGTCTTTTCAGAGGCTTTATAGATACTAAGACCAAGGAATGTCAGCTTCTAGCTGCTGAGAGATAGTATCCCAGATTTTCATCTGACTGGAAGTCCTATATGCTTCCAATGCTTTCCTTACCACTTTCCAAGCCAAACCCAAGCTATTTTTTCCCTGTCCATTTCTCCTCTTAGATTTCTGTTTGCAGAGGGAAAGATATGAGCATTTAAACTGTCTTTAGCCCTGCACTGTCCTCTGTCAGCTGATAGAGTTTTTAGAACAGTTTTGGAAATGTGGTTGTATTTGGGATGCTATACAAGCATAAAGTATGGAGACAGCCAGGACTCTCTGGCATGATGGATAGTAGGAACAAATTAAGCAATGAAATGATTAATTATCATTCCTCAAAATAAAACAGGTCTTCAATGAAATTACAAGTTTAAAATGGAACATAACTCAGTTACTGAATTCAAAATCCTATGTGGCTGATATTGTGAATAGTTTCAAAAAGTAAAATCCAAAGATAAGTTTCATCAGTAGCATCCACATAGAGTGGACAGAATGTCATCACCACTCCAGAAGTTTTTAAACTTCTAATAGCCAGAAGCTGGGTGGTATGATTTGTTGAGTGGAGTCAGCATTTCAGGGTATTGAGCTAATGGAACTTCAGTCTGAACCAGGTAGACACACTTAATCTTCTTACTTTGCATGCTGTAATGTAAGAAAGTAGTGTATTCTTCATTTAATAGAGTTACTGTGCTGGGCAGTGATCTCTAGCTGAAAGATTCTCAATGCCTGTAACAAATTGAGAATGTGCCATGCAGAAATGCAGTTTGTGGCTGGCACTGACTACCCATATCTGTGTGGTACTCTCAGCAGCCAATTCACATTTTTGGACTGTCTTCAGAGTCTCCTATTGGCAAGCTGTGAACACTTTGCACTTTGAGCAGCCATCAGAAGTCTATAGCTTTGCCTGTAGGCTTTTACATTTATTTACAGCAATTTAGATGAATTCATTTAAAAACAAACAAGCAAAACACAAAAAACTGCCCAAACAACCCTCACCTTATTTCCACATTTATTGCAAAACATCTCCTCTGTAGCTGATTTAAGTTGCTGAAGTCTCTTCTTTATATGCCTGTTATATCTTCACTGATTTCTTGTAAGGTTTTATGCTCTGCTCTGTCACACATTTTTAAGTAAGAATATGTTGTTCTGAGTAGTACATAAAATGTTTCTGCAGTATGACCTCTCCTGTCAATCCACAGCTATGGTAGGAGCAATCTTTTATTTTCTAATCTAAAAATCAAAAGTCCCTTTCTTTGTTCACAGTATATCAAGAAAAAGAAAAAAAAAAAAAGGAAAGAATATATTTCAAGTGTTTCACTGAATAAGCCATTACATTGAATAAGGCTTTTGTAATGCCAATGCACTGTGACTCATGTAATTCAGATGTGAAGCTAATATGCTGTTTGAAAATGTACCCTCTGCTGAGATGATTCCTAAACAGGGAGGCAAAGAAGTGATTATTAGATAGGACAAGACATGAGCTGAATTACTCAATGTGCAATAAAGAGATTTCAGCCTCTACAATTTGCCTGTCAAAAATGAAGCTTTTAATCAATTTAATCAGTGTAACAATATATTAGCTCAGCAGCCTGCCATCTCAGCATGTAATTTTAACTATAAAGAACATTCTACAAACACTATAAAGCCCCAAAGTGCTCTTTAAAAAGTCTCTAAAACATAAACAAGGTTTTTAATAGCCTGTGTCAGCAGGACTAGAACAAATCATGGGAAGGTAATGAAGAAGCTTTTTCTTTTTTTTTCCCCAAAAAAGGATTCTACAGCCCTTATTAGATAATCTGACTACACCCTCATTCTTCTGTATAGCTAAAATTTAACCTTGATTTGTCATCTTCTCTCCAAATTCTCACTATATCTCATGCCTCATGGAACTACTTATACTAATCTTCATTAGTTCTCTCAAGGTGCTGGAATAATCCATTCCTAATTCCAACAGTATCCTGGCATACACACCAAAACACAAAGGAGTGTTATAAAACAGTATTAAGGGCAGTAAAAAAACTCACTTTCAAATGGCACTGTTAGAATAAATTTTCATAGGAAAGTATTACTCTGTATTATCCATAAGCTGAAAGAAGGTGAAATCATAATTTATATTATTTTGCTGTTTTAAAACATGTCAATGAAGACATTTCTGTAATTAAGATTCCCTCATGTTTTCACTTTTCCAGTGTTTCACTGTGAAAATTGCCTCCCTGAGCCTCCCACATGCACACAAGTCATCACATATTTGAAGTAAAGGAAGCTAAAGGATCAGGCACATATACAACAGGGCTTGACAAAAAATATTGCATATATAAACACATTTTTCTGTGTGACCATGAAGGCTTGCAGTAGTATTTTAATGCAGTGTGGTTTGCAAAATGAACTGCAGGTTCACATCATAAATACACAGTTCTGTACGTGCAGGTGACTGTAAACTATTTTCTGCTCTTCCACTCTCCAATGCACCTGGTTTACCCCACAATTATGGGAAAGGACATCTATGGCTTTGAGCTTCTGTGGTACCTTCCCTGCTCAGAAGTTAAACAAGGGAGCAGTAACTGAACCTTGCACAGGAATGGAAAAGTGTTCTGTGAATTGCCCTTCCATCGAGCTGAGTGTGAGAAGAGCCTAATGCAAACTATCCCCTGTAGAAAACTATGTGTAACTTTGTTCTGTGAAAGAAGAAAATTAATTCTCACTTCTCAAAGAAGGAGACTGCCATGTACAAAAGGGCAACAGCTGCACCATCACATTTGAATCTTAGAAGTCTATCCAAGTGGAGAAACAGATGTGAATTTGCAATAAATATAAGGAGTCTTCTCACTCAGTGCACCAGTAACAGGGACACAGGAGGCAGCAGATTAAATCCCAGGACTGCCATTTATGCCTAGACAAAGCATATATGTGAACTAACACATTAAAGAAGAGACACTGTACAGCTTTGTGAATCACTCTAATTAGTAATTGGTTTCCCCCTAAAATCAGTAGTCTTAAACTTTAATAGAAATGCTCACAAAAGAAAAATAAGTTCACAGCAGTAAAGCACATAGGCCCACATATCATACTCAATGCACAGACCACTTTGGAAAAGTACTCTGCATATCTAGACATAGCAATTGCTCTACCTGTAAAGTGCAGTGAGATCTTGGCATGTTGACCACTTTGTATTCATTCTGCAAGTTGGTAAGTTGCTTTGAGAAATCTCTGATCCTGACATCAATTTTATAAAATGGATTTTTCTGGGGTTCTGTGAATCCCTGCCGTTTGCTGCTCACTTGCCATCAGCTATTAAGGAGTTATTTTTCTGGGGTTCTGTGAATCCCTGCAGTTTGCTGTTCACTTGCCATCAGCTATTAAGGAGTAGTCTGGATTTAATTTTCTTAGTTCTTTCTTATGTAGCTCTTATCATATGAGAACATATGAGAATCTCTGTCAACATTGGTGAAAACAGCCAGAGTGAATTTACTTCCATGGTATTTATAACCCTTTTATAGGACTTGCATGTGGATAATTCATAAATTTTAATAAGGTTAAATGTACTGAACAAATCATTCACTTCAAGGAGTTTGCATGGTCTACGCCTGTTTCAGAGCTTTGCATTGTAAAATAATAAATACTCAAATAAACTTTTGCTAATAGCCAGTATTATACAACTGAAATGGGTAATCAAACCCCACAAGATATTTCCTGTTTGCATGTTGTATTAATTTGATTGACCATAAACTATGTGTTAGTGCAGTCAAACAGCCCATAGCATCAAAAATGACATTGGGTAGGGAATTCTAACATACTAGGCACTATATCACTTGTAAAATAATCCTTTCATATCTATCAACAGCTAATTATTTTGGAAAGCTAATCAATTCAATTATTAGTCAAATATTTCAAATCCTTGGCTTGGTAAATCTTCATTTACTGTAACAAATATTGGAGAAGTTAACTAAAGAAGTCCATTCTGCCCTCCTTGTTTTAGTGTTCATTCTCACTCTAAAGTTTTTTTGTCATCCTTAATACAATTGCTTATGAGGCCACAATGTAAACCATGTACTTAGATTACTTTAATTTCAAAAAGAAGCACTGAAAAATATTTCTAAATTCCTGCTTATAGTGCAGAACAAGTGAGAACACAAAAGATTCTGATGGAGGGCAGGAAAGCATTCAGAAGAAAAAAAAGCACATCTAGATGCTGGACTACAAACACCCTAAGGATTTCGAAATACATGTGGCTCATTTCCCAGGAGAATGCTTTAATTACCTGCATACAATATATCTGAAAAGATCCAGATGCCAACCTGGTAAACCATCAGACAAGAGCACAGGGCCAGTGGGGCTAGCAGAGGATGGCTGGCAGTGCCAGGTTTGTTCTCTGGTAGGACTCTGTGTCCTAAACTGACACAATTTTCCACTTTTTCATTCCAGTCACAGAATAAAAACAGTCAAACTTGGCAGCAAAGAACTGAAAACACAAGTCTCCTTGTTTAACTCAATGTCTAGGCATGAAAGAGTTGGGTTTGCATTTATTTCCTCCTTTACAGATCTTTTCTTTCTTCTGGTGCCTCAGAGATGGCCACAGCAGCAGACACACATTTGCATTTAATGTTCCTTATTAACAGTAATGGCTCCCTACTCATGATTTAACTTTTTTTGATAATGCCTGTCTGAGGGCCCAGTTCTCTCTTCTTTATCTGTGATGATTAGGTGTATGAGTTAATTTCTATTATCGAATTGCTAGGGCCAGGTGTGTAATTCTTAGATATTTTCTGTTCAAGCATCTAAATTGCCTCCTTGGATATTGCTCAATGTTCATTGAAAAGCTCAAATGGAATGAATTCTGAAAAAGGTCCCCTGGATCCTCCTTCTGGCCCTTCTTGTAGATGGGCATCCCATTTACTAAACTCCAGTCAACTGGGACCTCACAGTTAGCCAGGACTTCTGATAAATTGTGTTAATATGGCTTGGTGAGAACTTGCACAAACTCCCTCAGTACCCTTAGGTGGATCTCATTTGGTGCCATAGACTTGTATTCTTCTAAGTATACTTATACTCATTACTCCTCTTTGTTGACTGTGGAGAGATTCTAGACAACAAGATCAGATGTAGAGGCAAATTACACTTTTACCTGGTCAAATGAAAACTACCATAATGACACTGATTCTATGCCATGTACATTTCTGTTTTTCTTGGTGTGTCTCTGTACTTTGAAACAAGTATTGGGCAGCTACATGACTACTAATCTTGTAAAACACATTTGATAGGAGCAAACAAAAAGAAGACAACAAATCTATTTGCACTTTACACTTGACTGTATTATTCATTCTGATCTCACAATGAGTTCAAAATACACACTATTAGGACGATTGTTAGATTGGTAACATATATCTCTTTAAAGGACTATGTGTCTTTATATGGAAAGTATTAAACAGATTAAATAGGCATTTATATTAAACATCCTTAAAATACGAGTTATTAACATGCAAAAAATCTTGTGTATAAGAAATTTAAGTCTTTAAGAATTTTCAAATTGCACTACAATGTAGGAGAAAAATAAATCTGTATTTGGAAGGTATTCATGAGAAAACTAGTATAAAAGATACTATGAACTAAATAGGAATCAGGTAATTAATGTGAAAAAGCTAGAATTACTAGACTTTGCTTCTCTAGAAATGACAGCACAGACAAATATGATGTGACTTACATGTCAGGTGCACCATGATATAGACAAGGACAAATCTTCAAATTTAGACTCAGAATGGTATTAATTTTGCCTAGGTACCTATAAATCCCTTTAACATAGATCTGGTGGCTTTGGTTTCAACTGACCATATGCACAGCAAAAAGTCAGATTCTTAGTGTTATACATGGAAAAGGCAGAAGTAAGAGGAGAAAACCATAGAACTTTTCTCTTAAAACCTGCTACTTAGAACAGCTTCTGTCGCCCTGACATTTAAAGCTGTCGCAACAACTTCTGACCACTTTAAAATGTGGTCCATTTATTCCACCTTCCATTCTGTTGAGGCCTTTTAGCAGAGATCAATCCTTCTCACTGGAATGTGGAGACATCTGTTTTCTAGGGTCCTGCAAAGCTTTACACAGAGCTCTCCATGGATTTCTGACTCTATCAAAGTGGTCTCACATTTGCTCTCTGACCATGAGTCTTCGGGTCATTTAATTTATAACTGTTTTCTCAGTTTAAAACCCTCTTCTCATGTCAAATCTTTCCTTAGTGTAATCTGTCAAAGATGATTCTTGGTTAACAGCTTTGATGAACGTGCTAACTGTATATGTTTTAATGCAATAACAAAAACTGAAGGTTTTCTGTTTTGGGGTAAGAAAAACCTAACAGCTCAAAAAAGACCATGTCTAGACATTCCTGTATATTTTTCTTTCCAAAATAGCTAGGATTCTGCTGTAAAATCAGCAATGCAGAGAAAATTCCATTCTCATTTTACAATGGATACATGAAATTTAATTTCATGTTCATTCATACAGTCACAGATACAAAGCATGTCCATACCTACTCTGATTATTAATCATGTCCTATTCCTACCAACCAAATCACTACTTTTTTTAATTGACTGATTTAGGAGAAAGGGAAGGCAAGCTTCAGCTAAGAAGGGGCAAAATGATACATCACATGTGGAACATTTCATCCCTGACTGCCTTAATCTTGGCTGGGCTGGGCTGGGTTCTGCCCTGATGCCCTGATGCCCTCTATGGGAAGCCCCCACCAGCCCCGAGGTGTCTTGACAAATTGAATTAATATGCAAAGAAAGCATCATAATTCATGAATTTTAAACTTTTTTAGCAAATATCCTTAATATAAATTATAAAATCTCAATCTATTCGTTCTTGCTTCTATTTTTTTTATGATTATTATTTAGTAATAAAACAGAAGACAGTTGTTTTGAGGGATTGTTTTCCCTAGACTGAGAAGATTTGAGTCTTTACCTAACAAACTACCTTTAAATGTTGCTTTGTATACTCAAGGACATAATGCACTAAGTAATGCATGCATAAATTGAAAAGCATCTATTTAAAAAACCTCAGGTAATATTTGTCACAAATTTCCATGAAATTGTAAACTGCAGAAAAAAATAATTGTTTAAGGATTTTTATTGGAATAAAAACATGCAAATTGCAAAGCAAATAATGCTTTCAGAATAATAATGAAAAAGTAAAAGAGCAAGTTTACACTAACATATGAATAGTTAAAGTTAATGAAAAAGAATGTGACAGAATTGCAATGAAAGCAGCCAAAATGATAAATAAAATTATGCT
>NW_008653533.1:56814-105868 GCF_000695815.1 Acanthisitta chloris | reverse complement strand
TCAGTAGAGAAGAAAATATCCTTTTCAATCAGGTGTCCATGTGGTGATTCCCAGACTGCAACACATCAAACATGGCTAAATATGGATATTAATAACAGGAGTCTTCATATGATGGACTATTTTAGTCTTTGTCTTAATGTTTATTAAATGAAGTATCGCATTATATTTAAGAAATTATAAACTCATTCAAAAAATCATAAGCTCACTCAAAATCCACAGTGTGCTTTCTCCTCTGGAGTATTTATTTCTTTCCTAGCAAGACTGCAACCTAACCGTGTGTTAAGTAGAAGCACACATGAACCATATTTATCTCGAATTAATATAAAAAATTTCCAGTCATTCATCACCATCATAATACATAGACATATATTCTAAACTTGGTTGTACATGTAGTCCAAAGGTTTTGAAAGGACACAGAATAAGGTCTACTGCAGCTCTAGGAGAAGCTGACATGACTGTTCAAAATTGAACCTCTCCTGAAACAACAATGGGCACAAGACACCTTTGTAGAGTAGTAACAGCTCTAAACATATTACATGTAGGGAGAAAAGAAAGAAGCAAGAAAATGTGATCAACTTCCACATCTTCTGCCCTTTCTGACTTCTTTTGCCAAGACAGATCCCTCTCATCCTTAACGACATCCACAGAGTTCTCATGCAAAGCCAACACTGATACTCATATTCTGCCCAATTTACAGAACATACATCCTAGGGGAAAATAGCCATTTGCTTACTTTTTTATTATAATTTATACAAATTTATGTTCCAGATTGGATTATCTAAATCAATATGAGATAGCAGTTAATATGGTTCATAATATGCTGACTGGAGTCTAGTCAATAGATCATGTAACAACTGAAGTATTTGCTTCCCTCATCTCTCAGTTATCGTAACCTGATTCTGCAGACAAAACAACAGAAACTTCAGTCTTCGTCTGTTTATTCCAGTATAAATCAAAAGTAACCTGATGAAATGAAGTTAGTTTTGCTGATGTGAGATAGGTGAGGGAGGACACACAAAAATGAAAACTGAAGATCTAACTTAGGTAACAAAAGCTTTTCTTTAGTGCATGCAGACAGATAAAGAGGATCCACAGTAAGTGCTGGGCAGGGAACAGCTGGAATACTCAGGAGAACATGTTGATGGAAATCAGGATGTCTTTAGTTCTTACTCTTTTCCATTACACAATGACATAATTCCAGCTGTAATGCACAATCCTGATCAATGTGCTCCATTTAGTCCTTTTTCACAAAATGCAGAAATACTAATTATAAACAGAAATACATATGGTTAATATGAGTACCTACACATTCACTGTAAATTTACTTAGCTCTCAAGTACCTGTGTAGAGTACATATAAGAAGAAGATACAGCCATTTTATTACCTAGTAGCTTAGGGAATAATTGGTAACTACTGCAAGCCAGTCTGAAGGGATTTGAAAAAGGTGGACTCACCAAGCTGTCATGTTGAAATGTTCCATATTTGATGGAAGAAAAAAGATTATTTGGGCAAGAGAGATGAACACATGAGAAACCAGGATCATAGCTTATTGGCTATAAAATTGGCTACTCAACCATTTGCTGGATGCTGTGAGATGCGATTCAACACCTCACACTTTTTTTTAGTGAAAAATGCACACCTAACAAAACAAGGTTAGGCAGCAGCTGATCATGGAATTTCCAGGATGTATGCTAGGAATGATAACACTCACACCAAAAGTTTACCACCTAAATCTTACTTTAATCCTCCTACTACATCTCTACCACTAGAAAACAGGTGTGCAAAGATAAGGTCTTGGTCATGCACGAAATTTGATACATATATGTTTCTACTCCTTTAAAATTGTGACTTAAATTAGATTGGTACCTTGGAGTCCTCGTTTTACTGAGCAGAGTTTTAAAAAGTACTGAAATACCTCAATAAAATATGACCCATTTTCAATACTAACTAACTCACCTAAGAAGTATTTCCCACTGGAAGTAAAAATGTCCATTAATTTATATAATGTATGTAACACAACTGTATGTGTGTGTGTCTGTGGGTATTTTCCCTCTACCAGATTCATCACCCTGAATTTGCACAAAAATATTATGTCTGAATTCTTTTTCATGGTAAATATCATGATTTGGATTGTAAAGATATAAAACCAGTTATTGTCAAATTCTTGCAAGATTTATATATCATGAAAAAGACAGATACTGTCTTGAAATTGTATGTCTTGTCTATTATAATTTTCCCATGGCATGAAATAATTAAAAACATAGAAACATTTACCTGAAGTTTATATTTCTTATATTAAATTTATTGCCACTGCTTTCTAGACCCTGATCAAATCAAAATACATGATAAATTCTCCTTACCCATGGATCATTTACAAAGTGAGCAAAAGTTATTAACGATCATATCACTTCATGCTTACAGAAACCTTATTCACATGGATCACTGGCAAAATAAACTACAGCAAGATCTGTGTCAATGCATATGTGACATCCTTAATCTGCAACTCTGTTAATGAACCAAATCCACATACTGGTGACAAGCATGTTTTTCAATACTGGCACTGCTGATGATTAAACAAAACAAAAAGGCTAATTAATATTATGGAGTATTAACTTCAACGATTCCTCTTCTAATATAAAGACAATTGGAAACAACATTGCACAGATAAGAGATTCAAAAGCTCTATAGTTCAAGACGTATTTCTTTCTCAATTTGATCTAGTATGCAATGAGCTAAGTGACCTAAAGACTGTGGGTCTGATAGTAACTGCTCTGCTCTGTGCTGAAGCATTTCACTCCAGTTCCCCCTGACCTCTCTTCTCGGAGTACCTTTGGTTTGGCCTTGCTCCAGCAGTCCCTTCCTGACCTACTTTTCCCCTACAACTTTCTTCATTAATTTGCATACCCTTCTACTCCTTTTACTTTATTTAAGCACTTTGCTAATTGCATCCTACGATTTCCCTTCCTGAAATTATACCCCTAGAATGGTGTTGTCTGTCACAATACTAACCTTTTGGTGTGTTTTGCTTCTGGTTTGTTTGGGTTTTTTTAATCTTTCTTTTAGTATTTATCTGGACTGCAGTAAGGTTAGGAAAGGCATTGTAGTACCTAATGCCACATGGCCCCACTCCTGATAGTTCACAAGTCACCAGGAGTTAACAATACAAATTGTGACCCTTAATAAAAATTTTAAAAATGTATTATTTCAAGAATGGGAAATAAAATCTTCCTTTGCAATATATGCCTATGACCAGCAGGACACAGTTAATACTATAAAACACAGCCCTTCAGGAGAAACATGGGAAAGGTTGTTTCACAAGGAAAAAAAAGCTGGTAAAAAAAGATGCTTTGTGGACAAATGAAACAAACAGAAGAAAGGAAAATGACTGAATCACCAAAGCAAAGTCTTAAATAACAGTGTATTTTCTTATCTATAAGAATATGTATACAAAAATGCATTTGCTAAATCACGTATGAAACACACAGGTTTCATACAGAGATCCAAATTCTAGCCTGTATGTTAAACCTGATCATTTTCTTCCCCACCCTTTAATTATGTGGCTTTAGAAAAGTATTATGCTGCCAAAGAGGATTAAACTGGATTTGAGATCCACGATGGTCCTATTATTTCAAGCATTTAGAAACAGCCTTTTGTTTTTGTTCAGCGTTAAGCAAACTGACAACCTTCAACTTACCCTTCCTGCTGTGGTACACTGTGTAATGGCTGTAGTCTACTTAGCTAGGACTGATTTTCAATTTCAACATTACAGAGAAAGACTATGAATGTTCAGTTAAAGCTTATGTAAAATATAGCTTAGTCTATCTAGCAATGTTAATCTTGGTCTCAATCCAACAAAGCTCTTAATATTTCTTAATATTCTCATTACATTCAACAGAAGAATTCAAAATCAAACATATACCTAAGCATGGATCCAGTTCAACCTTTTCAATATTGTCTGTGTTACAACACTGAAAACAGTAAGAACAAAATAAAACAGGATATTGTAATCAGGAAGGGCATAAGAAACATTCCTGAGATTAGGCTAAAAGCAAAAGAATGCATGAGTTTAATTTTTATTCTAATTAATGTAACTTGGATATAGACTCTTAAACTAGAGCTAGTTATAAACCCCTGAGAATGATCTTTGCTTAAAACATCCCTCTCTCATCTGGAGAGTCAGATGGCTTACAGTAGATAATGCCAGGTTAAAGATCTCTCTGGATACCTCTGTACTGTATTAAAGAAGGGCCAAAGACTGAGGTCAGCACAGGGTCATATCATCCTTACTGCCTAATTGTTAACAGCACTTCCTGGCTTTTTTTTTTTTGGAATACTCCAGCTTGCTCTCTCCAAGACAAATTTCTTACAGAGGTGGTTAGCCCTAAGCACTGTGGGCCACGGCCAGCTGGCAGCAGTCAGCCTTTCAGCAAAAGATCAATCCCTGGAGTTTTATTTAGCAATATAGATGGAACTTCAGCTTCCATGGTTGGGAAATAGGTCAGTAAATTAAGCTCCCTTTGCAAGGTGCCTTGCTAAAGATCACATGCCTCTCCTTCCACTACTTTTTGTCTTCATGATCTCTCTTCTATTGCAAAGTTGGGTAAAGAAGAAAGCAAACCAAAAACAACCCCAAACAAGAAAAAAAGGATTTTCAGTGCATATCAGCTTGCTGAAAAAGAACTTGAACTGCAAGATGGTGTCTTTAATAAATGGAAAATACCTCAGTAAACCAGAGAAATCAGCTATCACTTCATTTAACTGATTCATTCATAGGCAGAATTACATGTTTGTCTTTCCCTCACATCAAAGTGAATGAAAGAAGGCTGAAATAAATTCTTGCCATTCAAAATGACATAATGGTAACAGTGGCTCTGAAAAATCATGAGAGATTATTCTTGAGCAATTGCTGGAAAGTGATACATGTAATTATGGTAGATTAAACAAAACAGTTTTCTCTAACACAAGTAGAAGGTTTTTATGGGTATGATATGCTGGTGATGACATTAATTTTCCTTAATTTATTGACTTTTAAAAGCTAACTCGTACTTTTGCAAAAGTATCCCAGTCATGAAGGATATAATATTGACTTTAAATATGCCTATCAGCAATTGCCAAAGACACCATTATATAATAGCTAATTGTAACGGTCTTGGTAGTCAAATGTTATTGAAACAAATGCAGATAAAGGAATCAAGACCTAAATATTCTCATTACTATGAATTTTGCATGCCAGGAATCTAGTGAAAACAGCATTATGCACAGATACTTCAGAAACTGCTCATAAAATATTCAAATGAGAATTTATATGTCAGGACATAAAATAGGAAATCACATCACTAGATGTATGATTTTCTTGCCTAACTGAATGGACAAGCAGCAGCACTAATTTCTGTTTCTGAGAATACCTGGCATTAGGTCCACCTTGGGATGCTGCTAAGGATCCTGGAATATGATATGCAATGTTCTGGATGGCAACTTTACAGAAATGTTTCATTTCTCCAAGGCACTGAGTCAAAAAGACATAAACACATCTTATCTACCATACTGTCTCAAACTGAAAAGTCACAGCAATTTACTTCAGTCCAGCTGATCAGATAGAAACTACAATTCCTTCTGGAAGGAAGATCATCAGAAAAGTTTCAGGTGAGACATAGTGACAAAGCCAAACTTCCCAAAGAAAACAAAAGTTCCTAAGAAATGCGAAGAGATACTGATGAATCAAGGTGACTAAATTCAGCACGCAAAAAGTAATCATACATATGCTGCCAATAGATGCTGAAATGTCTGGTATTGAGTCAAGATCAAACCAGAGAACATACACTTATTACTAGTCTTGGAATTCTACCAAATCAGCAAATATAAGACATAAGCAAGTTCAAAATGTTCCTGAGGTGAATGTTTCTACTCTCTATCAAGACAGAATGATGACTTCATTTCAGCTCTGCAAGACAAATGTCACCTTACAGAAAGAACACTGTAATTTATTCAGGAGTGCTTCTGTTGAGCCAAATGCTCTATCATTGGTTTTTCAAAGCAGTTGAGATGACAAAGAAAGATCCTGATGATAGCAGAAAGTAAGGCTGCTGTTTCAGTTAGTTAAAGTCCTGTAATATGCTGTAACAGTCAGAACAACACACATGCACATGGTGTGAAGCCAGTGACTTGCAGCTTCTACGTGTAAGAAAATATGTTCACAAGTCCAGAGCTCAGATTGCTGAAATATTTTCAGTTTTGTAAATTGTTCTTTTTACTTATGAATGTTTAAGAAGCATTTTTCAGTCATAGTGGCACACAACCATTATAATAAACTGAACAAATTTCTCAATTCCTTTTATATATTATCATGATTCCTGTTGGGGGATGGGCCAAAGATCAAAGTGTCTCTAATCAACCCTCTCTAGCTGTCTTTTACCTTGCTGTTCTGGTCAAGCCACCATAAAACAGGAATAAAGAGAGTGTGAAGTCAGAATGAAAACGGAGCAGAAGAAAATGTTTTAGTTCATGAAGAAAAAGTTGATAACCTAGGAAAACAGGTTATGATTTCCAAAAATCATTTTACCAAAGCAGATGCATCATATAAATGTACCAATACATTTAAATTGCATTTGCCTCATGTATGGATTTTTAGTTGCTGCAGTTTTGTGTTTCAGAGTTACTGAAGTTACATATTTTACTCACGAACAGAAATACCAAAATGGCTCTATGCACCTCATACAGGCAGCTTCCTGTGACCTTAAGCAGGCAAGCAAAACTTCTTTACCCCATTTTTAGGTCTTTTTTAACTTGGTTAGCATTTTGCACATTTGACCTCTAACCTACAGCTTGCTGCAGAAAGACCCCATCACACCCTCTTCGAGTTATGAAACAAACATGAGAAAGATTTCCTTCTTAAGATTCTGTTATACCTCATTCATCTTATCATTGTTTTCATTCTGCAAAGATATGTTAAGCTTTTTCCAAGCCCCCAAGGCAGCACAACAGTATTACAATAACATTTGCTGAAAGCTCTCAGAAAGACCTCCTACACTGCAATTCCTAGTTGGCTGGCACATCCATGTGTCAGTCCTTTTAAATCATGTGTCTCAGTAGGTTTTACACACATACTCATTCACAACATGTGAACTTGTTGGGTTTGAGGGCTCACTTTCTTTTATCACAGATTGACATGTTGTTGAAATTAATCACAGGCTACTTTCCCTAATGGCTGCTGTGGGGAAGTTGGGTATGTTGGAAATCCTGTTGTGATCTGGGATAAAATATTAATGTCAATAGCAGCTGCTTTGTCTTACAATGCTATGCAGAGTTAAATAGTAAGGCAGTTAGTTATATTACAAAGTTAGCCTGGCAAATTATCATGCTATTTGTTAGTGTGTGATACACAATGTGGATGAGACCTAATTATGATTTTATTTATCTTTCAAATGCAGGTTCTTTATTTATTTTACAACAAGTACCTATCTATGGCCAAAATTCCTTAAGTGCCCACGTCCATCCTTATCACCTTTATAGAATCTCATACCAGTAAAGCAAACCCTGGCTGTTCTGAGCTGCATTCAGTTCATTCAGTTCATTACACTTCATGACACATCATTGGACTATTGTGTGAAATAAACTAACAGTTTCCAAAGTATCAAACCTGAATTCTGTCCTTCAGCTGCAGAAACCCAAAAGCTTAGAGGTTCAAGCAGAAATTGTCTGGTGGTGCTTGTGTGTATTTATTTTGGTCCAGATGACTTGCTTAGTTGCTGCTGAAAGTTATCCAATGTTGAAAGAGTTCTAAAAGAGGTGTTTGGAAAAAACCTAAAATTGTTGCATCTGTAGAACATTGTTTTCATCAGTAGCTGCCTCAGACTAACATTGATTTAAATGGAAAGCAGATCACACTCCAAGTGAATTAGGGAATAATTTGTTGCATGGAAGGTGTAGTGGTTTAAGCCTAGCCAGCAACCAAGCATCATACAGCCACTTGCTCACTCCCCCACCAGTAAAATCAGGGAGAGAAAAGGAAGGGTAAAAGCTAGAAAACTCAGAGGTTGTGATAAAGACAGTTTAATAGGGAAAGCAAAAGCCATGCATGAAAGCAAAACAAAACAAGGAATCAATTCACTGCTTCCCATGGGCAGGAGGTGCTCAGCCCTTTCCAGGACAGCAAGGCCCCATCACATGTAATGGTGACCTGGGAAGACAAATGCCATCACTCCAAACATCCCCAACTTCTTCCTTCTTCCTCCCACTTTACATACAGAGCATGATGTTATATGGCATGGAATATCAGTTTGGTCAGTTTGGGTCACCTGTCCCAGCTGTGTCTCTTCCCAGTTTTCCATACACCCCCAACTTCCTTGCCAGTGTGGCAGTACAAGAAGCAGAAAAGGCCTTGGTTCTGTGCAAGCTCTGCTCAGCAATAACAAACACCTCTGCATTATCAACCATGTGTTCAGTACAGATCCAAACCATAGCCCCATACTAGCCACTGTGAAGAATGATAACTACCCCAAAAAAACAACAACCCAATAAAGTATCTTCCATAATAACTTAGAAGGTGAAGTTAATGCAAATGGGGCTCTGCACACATCAGAATTAATATGCAGAATGGGACACTCTATATACACCTTGCTGTTATTTGCAACACAGAAAAAGAACAATCTTTCAGAGATCTCAAGCAATTTATAAAGGAAGCCCTGAGAAAAAAAGTGAAAATATCAATCACACCATCATTCTCGTAACAGTCAAGGACCCAATTCACCAGACAATGGGTTAGAAGTCACCTATGCTGTATAAAATAATCATACTTAGAATATTTTCCTCATTTAATGTTTTTTTTAACATATTTTTTTTCTTTTGAATTTATTTAGCGGGACAAAACCCTTCTTTAACATCAAATCTTAACCAGTGGGAAATCTCTCATCCTGTTTAAAAGTGCAGACTACAGAAAACCACCTGCAGAAGGTGTGATTACTGCAATGCAATAACATTGGGAATTTTTTTTATTGTTGCATTGTGCAACTGCATTTTCTTTAAAAACAGGAAAAAACAGTGTGGTATTAATGCAATGCACTAAAACCCCTGAATGATACGACTATACATTAGGAAATTAGAAAACCAGAAAGTGTATTGATGCTTGAAATGCTACATATTCTAATTCAAATTAAAACAGTTGAGACATAAAAAAAATACTTAAAACATTTGGATTCATATAGCAAGTGATGACAGATTTATACTAGGACTTCTATATGTGTGTCCTAAAATGAGACTCAAATGATTGAGCAATCTGAGCAAAACACACAAGGTGGACAACATGAAAAGATGTTCTCTAAGACAGACTTTATATGATCCACAGTGAAACATAAAATTAATACAAACATAGTAATAATAAGCAGAGCCTAGCAAGATAACTGAAAAATTTATGCTTGCAAATGTGTCCCATGCTTCTAATTTTGAAACTATGAACACAATTTTGCTGCTTTACCTTTAAACAGGATGATTTAATATCTCTGGTTTCAATGCAATGAATGTAGATGTGCTCTACATGTGTATTAGCTGTCTCACCTTAGTGGCAGAACACTCCACTTTGTCTTTGTCTTGTCCTGTTCATTCATTCTCACTTTTCAGATTGTAAACCTAAAAACCTGATTTTCCACTCTGCTCAGATTCAGTATCAAGCTTATATGTAATGGAGGATTTGGGGAAACAGGTGGCTGTAATTGCTTTTATAAAACAGAATTTCAACAGGAAAAGTGGCTTGTCAAAATTGAAACTTGGCACATTCACCACTGTTAACACATTGGAGAGAGATATTCACCAGAGGAAAAGTAGAAGAGTGGCCAAAACCAGTATCACTCATGGTCATTGAAACTACTCAGATGTATAAAGCACTTTGTTTTAAAACATAACACAAATAAGAATGATAGTCAAAAATGTGGGTGTGAATCTTTGTTGGTAGAAGAGGTACTAAAATTGAGTTTCCCAATTCCTAGAGGAGTGCTACAAATATAGATGCATTTACAAAACCTGGATTCCTCTTGTCTATTCTTGTCAAAAAGTCTTAAAAAATTACTATTTGTAAAATCCCCCAATACTGGTTAAGTTTTTGAAAGCCATCTCAGTCTGGAGGAGGTTCATTGCTAAAAACTCAAAGTAGAAGTTATAAAAAGAAGTAGGGTTAATAAACATTCCCTATTCTTACTGCTTGCTGTCAGCTTAGTTTAAGTGACTCCTCAAACACCATGCTGACTGCCAGTACTGAATGCAGCTCTGCACAACACTGCTCTCATATTTAGAGATAATATTTATGCAGGACTTTTTCCTTCATCAAAGACTTTGCAGATAATGTAGAGCAGCATAGGGACCCTTGTTGCCTATATGACTATAGAATTCTTGATAACATTCAACAGTACACTGTAGGATATGTGCAGAAATGCTTTATCAATGACTAGATGAAACTATTCAGTGTTGTTTCACCAGGGTTTTGTGGTTGGCAGTAAGTCATAATATGTGACAGCAGAATGCAGCTGAAGCAAATACTGCGTGTTCTGAAAAACATCATCCAAATTATTTATACTCTTTGTTGTTTTACTTGCCAAACTTCCCAGTCAGCAATATTGGCCCTATTAAGCTCCAGTTGAAAACAGTTATCTCATCAGCAGCACTTAAAATGAATTTCTGGATATGACTATGTCAGATCACTAGGAACTAGGAACTAGATGACCTTTAAGGTCTCTGCCAACACAAAATGTTCTATGATTCTATGGTTTATATCTGACTAATGTAAGATGAACTGACCAAAACTTGATGTTTGCTGGAGGCTATTTCTGGCAAGAACAAAACAGTTTTTCACCCTGTAAACCTACAGCCATCTTTTAAGACAGAAGATTCTCTAATATGGGTGGTCCACTTTATGGATTTCCTGCATCTAGCAGAATCTATCTTCGCTCTTTCCATGTGGGAAGTTACAAAGCCAACATACAGGTGGCCAGGAAAGACTGGACTAACCTGTTCTAATTATGAACTAGCTGGGTCATTGGGAATGCCTGCTGGCATACATTATGCTATTTGAGGCAACTGTTGGATGGCAATACAATACAGGCCACAGTCAATTCTTAAATACATGTGGATTTGCACAAACCCCTAAATGAATGACAAAAACATACACTTTGTACCAGAACTGTGTACTATTGGATCATGAATCATTTAGGTATCTCTGGTCTAACACTGATCATGTGGAGTTCCTGCATATTCTCAACAGGAATTACAGAGTAGCATTTTATATTTCTTCCAACAGCCACCATGTGTTTTCAGTAAGAGCACCAGTCTGCAGGTGCAGTTATCTTTTGCAGTACATAAATTTTAAGGAGACTGAATTCTTTTCCTCCCTTAACAAAGACCTCTGAGACTTGCCATGCAGTTGAGACCTTGCCATTGAGGTGTAACCTCTGACCCACAGTGCAACATGCCGGAGAAGAAAGCGAACTCCCTCATCTGTACTGAACACCTGCCTCAAACATCTGCAAGCTGCTGACTTGGCAGTTTAATGAACTGGCCTCCTCACAGCCCTGTGATTACAATAGCTCTGCAAGGATACTTAAGGAAGCCAAAAGTAAAAGCACTCAGGATAGTATGTTTTATAATACGAAGATGTTGACCTTTTACAGACTTGGTATGATCAAGCTTCATACTCAGTTTGATGTAGCCAGTTAAAAGCACCAGTCCACTTGCTTGTTGCATGCTAATGCTTCATGTGCTTTGTGTTTTAATTTTCCATTTATGGACTTGCACCCAGTGGGAACACCCAGTCGAGGAAAAGCCCACTATAAAATCTTGGAAAGAAAACCTTTATTTTCCTATTCCTCCATTCGTGACATCAATACTGCTTATACAGAGATTTGACATCCCTGAACAAAACTGTTTTTTTCCTAGAGTTTGCACCATCTAGGTCACTGTAAAGATGTCATATATAAGTCCCCATAGGATCTAGACAAAGTCCCCATAGGATCTAGACAAAGTCCCACAGATCTGTCTTGCCTCTCAAACTTACTAGTAAGTCCACTATGAGCAGCATAGTATTTCCATCCTTACGGTGTTTTTGCAGGGAAAGGGTGTTGGTTGACTGGAGAGGGGTGTGGTTCCTGAAAGGAAAACAGTATGCAATTCCACACATACTGATCTTTTGGAGGCATAGTCTGCATAGGAAGGTGTTCTGCTGTGAGAACACCCAAAGCTCATTTGATATCCTTGTGGGTCACCTCTCCCTATCTACCAGTGCCTATGTGCATGTGCAATGAAGTAAATAGCACTTGTTCTCACAGCTCTTTACCCTTTGTCTATGCTTTGTGACAGTCTAGCCAGATAGGAGCTTAGTAAGTAAGGCAATCGTGCCTTATTCTGAGCAGTATCTCCTGAAGTTAGCTCTTACTTGCTAAGGGCCTGAAGTCACACTGAGATGTAAGCAGAAAACACTACCCAGGATAAGGTCTAATATGCCTTTGCTATAAACACAGTATAACTCTTCTTCCACTGCAAAACTTATAAAACAATTTTCTGCTGAGCCTTTGCCAAATATAAATCTTACTTTGTTATCTAGAGCATCCTAATTGAGTCATTAGCTCTTCCCACTTATCTGATTATTGCTAGGCTTATCTTTCCTATTTGGCCACAATTTTTTCTTCCCTTCTACTGCAGAAAGTGCCCAGCATAGTCCATGCTTTTCACTCGAGTAAGACTGGTAAACCTCTAAGGTCCCTATGATTTTAAATGAGGAGAGCTTGCCCTTGGTTACCCTGTTTGGAAGTTGGGTTCCCAGATATATTTATGTACTGCAAATTTCAATGTTGCAGAGCGCAAATTGAGTGTCCAGACTTATCAGAAAAATTATTTTCCTAAATATCTTAAAAATTAGGATTTATCCAGTCATTCTCTGTAGTATCACCTGTAATGCTGATACCCTGACCATTCCAGACAAGCTGACCTGCTAAAGATGCTGAGATTCCCTCTGTTAACCCCTCAGTCTCATTCCAGTCATCCTAAGGCACAGACAGGGCATAGCACAGATAGGAGAATCAAGAAACAGGTTTATTTTAATGTTTTGATGTCATGGTATGACAAAAGGTCACCTATGGCTGAGAAGGGCTTGCAGGTGCTCAAAATGCCCCATTCAATATAATCTGAAAATTGAATAAATTTGAGTATCGAACAACCCTATAATATCATGGAAAGAGGAAAATCCATTAAAGAAAATTTTCTTTAGTTAGATAATCTTCCGCAAAAGTTGCTTTCCAGCTCAGATTTTAATGAACCAGTCATGGTTTCTTTTAAATGCCCCTAATTTTTTCTTATTGTTCTGTTGTAAGATTGATTCTAACCTAATTAGGAACTTCTTTACCCTGACTGAAAAGTTATAAGCATGTAGGGACCGCAGTGTCTGAGAAAGGACAGATTTACAAGTTCCTGGTTAATTCCAGTTCAGGACAGTTCGCTGCTAGTGCCTCTTTCCCACCTCTGAATTGGGTCCACTGAAAATTTTATCTGATTAATATCCCTAATAAAAATAACAGAAAGATTGTCTTGTTCAAATTAATCTCTAGATTCACAGGCATCTATGTGAGTAAATAATTTAGATGGTCTGCAGGAAGCATGTTCACTATGAATTATCATCATGTTACTTATAACATCAAGAAACATCAAGTACCTCAAAAGACCTGACTTTATCCACATCCATGTCAAATCCCAAAAAGGAATTTGTTTTGCTTATTTTTAATGAAAGAATCATCCATTGTCTAGAACTGAAAAATCCTTATCATTAGGGTTGTACCTCAGGGATCACTGCTGGCTCCTATACTGTTCAACATCTTAATTAGTGATCTGGATGGTGGGATAGTGTACACCTTCAGAAAATTTGCAGATGATTAAAAATGGAAGGAGTGCTTAATACACCAGACAACCGTGCCATCATTCAAAGGAACCTCAAAAGGATGGAGAAAGGGACAGAGAAGTAGGCACAAAGTTCAGCAAAGTCCTTCACCTGAGAAGGAATAAGACCTGTACTTGCTAAGTGGCTGGAAAGTGGATGATTCCTAAGTGGCTGGAATGAAGCTTGACAGAGCTTTCAATTCAAATGGATGACATGCTGACCATGAGCCTGTAGTGTGCTCTTGTGGCAATGAAGGGCAGCAGTCTAGGCTGCATTAGGTAAAATACTGCCAACAGGTCAGAGAAAGTGAACCTTCCTGTTTGTCAGCACTGTCAAAACACACCTGGAATGCTGGGCTGTTTGGGGCTTTCCCTTACAGAGGAGACATGGACATAGTGAAGTGAGGGCAGCAAAGGACAACAAAGTGAATGGAGCATCTTCAGCATGAGGAGAGGCTGAGAGAGTTAGAACTGTTCAGCCTGTACTAAACTGTCCAGGGAATTTGTTGTGTCTCCACCCTTGGAGATATTCAAAACCTGACTGAATACTGCCCTGAGCAACCTGGTACAGTTGACTCTGCTTGAGCTAGAAAACTGGACTAGACAGTCCCAAGAGACTAGACAATTCAACCTCAACTATTCAGTGACATTCTGAGTAATCCAGCATTTTTATGTTAAAATTGAACATCAATTCTGGGATCCATCTTCAGATTACATAGGACAGATGGCCAAGATGGCTGATCTCAGTACTCTCTGACCTCAGTTTTGAAAGCACTGACTCAGAAATGCTAATAGCAATGCAATTTCTCTCTCTGTGCAATAAATTATCTGGCTATGTAAAGCACAGAGGGTCAGATGGAGTAAACTTCTCTGTCAGGTTGCCATTGTATGCACTTTGCTTCAGGTTGGACTGTAGGCAAATGGGAAAACCATAATCTATTCTTAACTTAGTCAAGGGCTTGTATAGAACCAAGAAAAAAGATCTTAAAGGGGCAAAAATAGGCTAGTTTCTAGGACTCATATTACCAGAGACATAAGAACTTTTTGAGTAAGCGTTGACATGATAAGGTAGCAAAGCTCTTCTTTCTCTCCAAGCAGTCAGGAGGCTAGTTGTCTCCTTGATCATAAACCAAGGTGGAATAACTATGCTGGATGTCTGAGACAGTTCTGGATGTACATGCAGATTTCATACCAGCTACTTGATCCTCAGTCATTAACAAAGTCACCCTTTGCCCCATAACTGATGTGATGCTTCCTTTTGACTGTATTTAAAAAGCAATACTTGTTTATAAAACTTGGACAAGTTAAAATTATGGTTTTACTCCTTTAGAAAATTTGCAAGTTAAAAGAGACATTTACTGATGGCAAAGGCTTGTTTCATTAACAATTATTGTCATGATAAAATGAAACAAAACCCTTTCATAAGCTTAATTTCAACCATTTTTTATCTTTCCCAGCTTGCAAGTTCTTCAGTTCTTTTAAAATTATACCACATAACAGACATAGAAACAGCCATTGCAAACTAAAATGTTAGGATTTTGCTGTAAAGAATTCGGAAATGAAAGACTATATTGTGAAGAGCATATGTAGTAATTAGCACATTGAAGTGTTCTGAAAGCTGCTGGCACTGTTTAGAGATTGAGTCAGTCTTTGGCATTGGTGATCATTATTATTTCGGTGTTGTACTTTTAAAGGGGGATTTTAATTAAAGCGTATTGGATTAGTAGTTTGGAAAAGAACATTTATATTATGAAGCAGGTTTATAATGAAAGTTCACATTGGTTGCAAGGACAACAAAAAGAATACAGCTCTGGTAATGCAAATTGCTAGATATGCTTTATGCTGAGTTTTTACCTGAAAGTATGACTTGAACAACAGCTAGTTCACCTGTGAATCGGGGGAAAAAAGTTGAATTTTTCCTTTGCAAAAGAACGGAAGAGAACAATCCCAAAGCAAGTTCAAAATCTAGCTCTGAGAAATTGGCAATTTTCTCTTGAAAGGGAGTTTAAAAAGTAGGTGTTGATTCCTGGAGACATGTCTGAATCCATTTCCTGATTTTCTCGTTTTGTTTTCTCTTTGGAGTTTGAATGAACTGTTGACTTTATCCTCATCAAAAATGGAATTTTTTATTTTGTCCCTTTTTAGCTTAGATATATATGAAATATTTGGCAATCAGCAAGCCTCTTAAATCACAAGGTCTGAGTTACTAGGTACAGATTTTCTCAGGGCAATATTTGTGAAGTTCATAAGAACAATGTATGCAAATCACACTCAGAATCAACAACTTTTTCCTTCTGTTTTCTGGGTTTTCTTATGTTAACATTTTATGCAGGTGTCCAATCACAAATATGTATTGAAAAAATAGATATTAAAATTGAATTAAACTTGCATAAACCAATTTCTGAAATTAGATGGGATGCACTAACCCACAAGAGATACATTCTCTCTGCATATGCTGTATATTCTCTGCATGTCTAGGGAATAAGAAATTCTACATCATCAGAAACTAGAGAGTAAACATTAAAAAAGAGTGTTTGTCATTGCCTCATTCCATCTGGTCACATTAAAGCTAAAAGGTATCTTTTGTAGCACCCATATTTTCTTCTACAGGAAATCATGCAGCTTCCAGTCAACACAAGTGATGACACAGCATAGATTTTAATAAGTATTTTTCTATTTGGACATAGTTAAATGCTGCTCAACATTTGCTGCTCAAAGAAATTTCTCTGGTTTATTCTTCAGATTCCAATACAGACCATTATGATTGTCTGAAATAATGATGTGTCTCAGTCTCACCTGATGAGATATTGCAAGTGCACTGAAAACCAGTTCTCTTTGGGACAAGAAACATTTATTCTGGAGGTATCTTATAAAGAAATTATTTTCAGGATAAAAAATTAAAGATGAAAACAAGGGCTATGTTTTTTCTCTATTTGATATGTTACCTTGGGCAATCTCGTGAACCTTGACAATTTTGCAATATTTCTATCACTTTGTTCTTATTCCTTTTATAAACTGGTGGAAAGGAAAGGAATTTGGAGTAAACAGATGCCTTCTGTTAGCTTCTTTATACCATCAGTTCCTAATTACACACACACAAAAAGATAACATTCATTAGAGAACTTTACATTTTATTAGGATGAATTTAAGACTGAGGTTTAGTGTTTCACCAAAAAAAAAAAATCCTGTATTCTCTGCTAGAATGAGACAAAAATTTTCTCTCTGAATATTAGGTGAGCAGTTTGTTAGAATGCAAATATATGTAAAGAAACACTGCATAGAGATTGAAGCCATGAACAAAATTATTTTATTCATGATTTTATATTAAATTCTCATTAATATGGTAGCTTCCTATTAAGTATAAATACACTGCTTAGAATCAAAGTAAAGATTAAATAAATGTAAATGACTCTGTCACAGCCTCAATCTTTTATAGATACTTTCCAGGTGACTAGTATGCCTGAATGTTAAACAAAGCAAATTTGGACCATTTGGAACTACTTGCAAGTCCTTTCATCATTTGATTAAAAGAAATGTGTCCCAAATAGTTCAGAACATCATTCTCTGGAAACCATTTAACTAATTTATAGAAACAAGACCACTGTTGAGAGTGTGGCCAGCATCTACCAGACATAATGATGATGCCTTATGTTTCATTCATTCTGGAAACAATCAGTCACACACGTGCCAGGAATAATAGTTACTACATGTTGAGAAAATACCCAAACACTAGGGACACATGCATCTCATTGACTAAGTGGGAAGTATAAATCTACATCAACAAGATTCATATTCTAATATTCATATTTTATTTCAACAGCTGGCATTTTCAGATCATTTGTATATCTAATGTATCATAGTTCAAAAATACCATGGAGATAAAGCACATGAGAAAAAGAGAGGACTGTGATGAAATGAGAAGAGAAAGCTGAAGAAAAATAAAATACAAATAGAAGAAAAATTAATAGTTTTCTGTGATAAATTTTCAGAGCAGCTGGAGATATCAAGCAGACTTCAGTAAGAAAATATTCCATTTCTACAAATTCAATGTAATATAGAGTTATTATAAAATGAAACTCACACAGCCCACTAATATCTGTTATAAATTAAGCCCAGGATATCTCAGAAGCACAATCAACTTTCATGGGACCACTCAAAGGACTGTGCTGTACAATTTCAGGAACTTCAACAGAATCAATTCCATAACAATTATTTTTATAAATATTTCTGTCAGGAACTTGCTTCCCTAAAATCTCTAATAATCATTTTAGAAAACCAGCCACCCTTTCTACTTAGTTCTAAAGCTTTTTCATCCCAGTTAACAGAGGGAACTGAGGAACATTGCTCTATGCAAGTTAAAAAGAATACTGAAGGCTGTATCAGTTGTACCATAGTATCATAGAATGTTAAGGGGTTGGAATGGACCTTAGTGATCACCTAATCTCAGCCCCCTCTGCCATGGGCAGGGACACCTCCCACTAGACCAGGTTGCTCAAGGCCTCATCCAACCTGGCCTTGAACACCACGAGGGATGGAGCATCCACAACCTCCCTGGGCAATCTATTTCAGTGTCTTACCACCCTCACATTAAAAACCTCTTTCTAATAGCTAATCTAAATTTCCTCTCTTGCAATTTATAGCCATTATTCCTTGTCCTATCATTATGGCTCCTAACACATAATCAGATCTGATTAGAAGGATTTTGTTAGCACCTTGCCAATAGGTTCCTGTGGACTGCAAAGTGTCCTTTGCTTTTTAATTCAGTCTGCCTGTGAAGAATCTCAGCCCTTGTTAGAACTGGACGATACTTTGCTTTTGTGGGTGATGGACTGCCAAACATGCTAGAATTATTGACAGCAGTCTTATGTTCTCCTGTCTAGTTCATGATATATTTATGGGGATACATCCTCCAGTGACAGGATTGGCAGCACAGTCTTTCATTTAGTCCTTTGATGGGAGATAGTATATCCCTTTAGTTACATGATTTACTTTAATATACATTCAAAATAACTCCACACAGGCCAATAGGTTAAAACAGATGTAAATCAGCATGCCTGTGTCAGATTTAGTAGGCTGAACTAACCAGTAAAATGTACTTTTACACTGAGGCATTAGACAGAAACCACAACTGACCTCCTATAGGCAGGGAACAGAACTTACTGTCTAAGGGGCCCATGGGTTGCCTTAGCATAAAATCAATGAGGGTTCAGATTTGATCTCACCGGATGAAAGGATTAGTGCATCTGAGAAATGTCAGAGAAAACAAGATTACAGTGCATGTGATGCATAAAGAACTGAGGGTTAAGTATGCACAAGGTCTTTGCTGGGTCAGTTTGCTGGATCTGCTCCTTGTCTCTGAAGACAGAACAACCTACTAGCAAATCTTCACCAAAAATGCTCTACTGACTGCTTGCATTATGGTTCATCTTAGAAGCATTATAAATTTCATATTGAGAGCTTCATCTTTGAAGTGTGATGAATGCAGAATTAGACATTGGTAAGCTAACATAGGACTGGATGGAATTGATGAGATATACAGCCCCACGTGGACTAGGAGTGATTGATCTGTTGGGGCAATCCTAACTGGCTGCTTATGGGGCTGGAGGGTACCATCAGCCCCTGTGGGCTCCCTCCACACTTCCCAGGGTACAGAACCCCCTGTCAGACCACAGGGAGGCTGTCTCACCACCATGCTGCTGAGGGCCCATCATAGCACTTTTTCTCTGCTTCATGCATCATTTTTGCTACTATGTGGTTTTTGCCCTAAACTCTCTGGAATAGTAAGAGGATTGGGCTGTATCCCACTAAAGTGGTTTTACTATAAAATGAGACTAGGGGATAAGTGACATGTCTGATCTGCCATGTGAAGGGATGCTAGGGTGACCAGGCAGGGGGACAAAAATGTATTATTTTTATTTAGTTATTATTGTGCATATATATATACACACCTCTGTGATATGCATGCATATACATATATGTATATATACACATGCTGTTTCTAGATACAGTGAGGTTTTATTGAGGAACAAAAGTTATAGGTGGGAATCTCTGACCTGCATCAAGCTGAAGAGGTAAAATTCACAGGTCATGAAGGTCAAGACCTCTTTCAATTAATCCCACACCATGTGAATGGCATTAGGCAATTAGTTATTTAGATGGATAAATTGTGTCTATTAGCATTTAGACACTGCAGTAGTTATGAGTGAAACTTTCAGTGTACTACTACAGTCTATTACCTGTAATATGGTAAAAACTGATAGCTGAAATAGTTTCAGTTATTAGGCAATAAATTACCATGGTGGCCAAAATACTGCTTTTAGTCAGATGAATCTGCCTTCAAGACTTCAGAGTTAGGGCTAAGCATGCTACCATTTCATTAAAGGACTAGCTACAGGCCCTTATCCAAAGAGCATGGAAGTCAATGAATGACAAGAATGCTAAGTGGTGAGGAAAAAAATGTGGTTTTAAAAACTATTTGCAGACAATAAACTTTAAAGAAATGTATGTTATTGATATATGAATTCTAAATTTATTCAATCTGGCAGCATAAGTGGGTTTTTATGGCTAATTTGTCTACCTTTCCAACATCTCCAAGCCAATTGCTGCTTGGAGATGGGTTGAACATTTGTCAGGGAGTGGTGAGCATCACTTGCCTGTCTTGGAGATTATTTCCCTCTCTTCCTCTCCTTTTTATTACAGTTATTCTTAGTAGCAGCATTAATATTATAATTATTATTATTCAAGTTTGAGTTGAAGGATTCAAGTTGAAGGAGGAGGGGTTTGGGCTAGATATTAGGAAAAAGCTTTCTACTGTGAGGGTGGTGAGACACTGGCACAGGTTGTCCAGGGAAGTGGTGGCTGCCCCAACCCTGGTGGTGTTCAAGGCCAGGCTGGATGAGCCTTGAGCATCCTGATCTAGTGAGGAGGTGTCCCTTCCCATGGCAGGGGGTTGGGACTAGATGATCTGTAAGGTCCATTCCAACCCCTAAAATTCTTTGATTCTATGATTATTATTCATTTTTATTTTGTTTCAGTTATTAAACTGTTCTTATCTTAACCCATAAATTCTATTTTCTTTTCTCTTCCTGATTCTCCTCATCCCATTGGTGGTAGGGATGAGGAAGTGAGTGAGCAGCTGTGTTGTACTTAGTTGCCAGATGGGGTTAAACCACAATATTGCTATAAGCAGATCACCTTTGTAAAATGGCTTTCTCCCTGTTATGACCCTGAATAATAATCTCCAGTCCCTGCAGCTGTCCCTGCCTCTGCTCAGGATCAAGGCAATCTGGAGATCATCTTTCCCAGTGAGTAAGTTCCTGGTCCAGGACCTGTCTACTGGAAGCAAGACCAGCTGTGGTGTGGGACACCAGTTAGACATATGCTTCCTTCTTTCAGAAGCAAGACCAGCTGTGGTGTGGGACAGCAGTTAGGAATATGCTTCCTTCTTTCCCAGGGGAAGATACATGAAGAAGAGCTCTGGCTACAAGGGTTGTAAAAGTACTCTGCTGATGGTTGTGTGCTTTGATAACAGCAAATGACTTATGGCCTAAGGCCTGGAAAGTGAAAGGTGAGAAGAGAATGTTCAGAGCAGGTGAATAGATGGTACCTCTTGCAAGAGAAGAGTAGTGTTTGTGTTTAGGTCCCTGGAAGAAATCTGAAATTCAAATCTCTGTTAAATTTTGGAGCAGTTCTCTCCCTCTGAGTAGCATAGGGCACTGGACACAGTAAGACCTCACATGGTAAGCTACTTCTTTGGAAAAGAGGATCTACTTTTTCATCAGTTTTGCTAAAGTGACTGATGTTACATCCAAGACATTAGCATACCTTAATACCTGTGTCCACAAAAAAGAGTATAGCAATGTTCATAAGAGGGAGAAACTATACTTCTGCTAGAGCAGACTACACTTTGGATTTTTATAATACAACAAATTAGATTGAAAGACTCAGTTTTTCAGAGCACAACAAAAAAGCTTCTGATTGGCTTAGTTCTCATTCAGTTTCTCATCTATATGCAAACATCTAGTGCAGAAACAATACTAAAGCAGAACCATGAAAAAAACCTAAAAAACCACCTCCATATCCATCCCATTCTGTTCTATTTTTTAATTATTCTTTTCTTGTACCTCAGGAAGTCCCTGTCAATGGAAATTTAGGGAATATATTTTGCCTAAAAAGGGTACACATTCCAACATTTCTGCACCTGAAAATACCAGTTAATGTCAAATAAAATCTTTCCATCAAAAGCTTTGCATTTCTATGTATCTACAAAAAAAAAAAAAGATGTCAAAACCAGAATGCAATTGGCAATAAGAAGAGCAACACAAAGGACAATATCACAGACCAGGCTTGCAGCTGGATCTCCACCATTGCAGGGAGGTATTTGAACAATAAAATTTTACTTTTTATGGGCTGGATGTCTGCTTTTCTATGGCCAGGCTTATTCCCATGTAGAACAAAGTATGGAGGTTCTTGGAACAATCCTTACTTTTTTAGGTAGAGGATTTGATAAAGAGAGAGACATTGTGTTCTCACTTTGAGCTGTGCTTTACAAGCTACACTAAAGTAAAAAAATAATCTCCTTCACAAAACATGTGAAGAGAAACAAAGTGGCTTATAACAGTCCTTGCCAATGTTTTATTGCAAACACAAATGCAGCAGGATTATTGACCTCTTTTAACCTTTTGACCTTGGTTAACTACATCTTTAAAAAATACCATTTGCTCCATGCATTTTTCTCCATGAATGGCAGTAATTTTTTAACCTTGTGGTATTTGTTCAGCATAGTTCAATCAGGAGTAGGGAGAAAATAAATTTCTAAGCATAGCTGGTGGCATTATGAATTCTGAGCTTTATCACTGTAAAAGATGTTTACAGATAGTATTTTCTTTCTTATTTTTTTACTTTGTATTGCAAAAAAATATGATTCTTCCTATCAGAATGAGAAAATAATAAAATATTGTTATTTCTCTCTTGAAATACTCACAATTTTCTCACAAATTGCATTGAGAAGTATCATTAAAGTGTATGATCTGTGCCCATATTTATTGCCAATCATTTAAAATGAGAACAGTATGTATGTCATTATGAGCTGTAAAACTTTAGAAACACAATCTCTTCTTTCACTTGATGTCCCTGCTTCTTGTTTAGGTGTTGGCTTTAATGACAGACAGCACAAACTCCATGACAGAGTGAAAGGCTGAAAGCACCTAATTAATTATAATAATTAAAGACTTTCATATTTCTCATTACATATAATATGTCTATTAAATTTTAACTGAGATAGAATCAGCACTTCCATGCACTTTTAAACATCAGAACTATTTAGGGAAGACATAGCAATCTCCATTTCAAAACTTTTTCTTCTAGGAGCATGTCACAAGGAAATATTTCTCCCTGTCCAGTTCTTTATGGTAACACTGACTTTATCAACATTGTCACAGGAGGTTTTGCCTCTTTTTCAGAGCCACAGAATCAGTACTTCACTGCTTCAGTTGTACAGCTCCTCATAAACATTCTTTTTTTATAATACCACAGTATAATATTCCATTCATCCTGATGTTAATTTTTGCATGTAAATATGTTGTCTTTACAGTCTCAGAGCAAGAATATCATGAAACCCAGATGTGATAGAATATGGGCTGTGCTAGTAGGAACATCTCCATTCCAGTCACATTGATTCACTGAGCCCTGACTCGGTGAACTAAGAGAGGTAATAAGTCTTCCAGCTACAGATTAGTCACAAAAAATGTTAAGGACATAGACCCAACATGTTTTGTTCAAAGAGCAGTACTAACACAAGCCTCAGCTGCACTTGTGATGTCAGAAACCACATATTTTCTGCTTTCATTACAGTGCTGATAACATCAGAGCTACCAGGGTCTGTGTAGAGTAATATAGTTAGTAGTTAAAGATTTCTCATCTGTAGCAAATGATGTGCATCGCCCTAATAAAGTTTACTGTTTTACAAACATGAAATAAAAACCTGTCGCATATTTTAGTGTGAAACAGACAAAGTCTCAGGTGGTTTTGAGATTTTATGTCAATCTAATGGCCCTTGTGATAATATAATATAATACATCCACCGTTGCAGATTCTCCAGAACACAAAAAAAAAAATGGAAAAAATGTCTTTCAGATGTAAAACAAGATAGAAGACACTGTATACTGTGCTACTGTAACACAAAATGGAATAAAACATTCTTCAAATATCTTAGCTACCTGATAAGACAGAGCCAATTTTGGAAAAGTATTCAACTCTTCTGTAGGCCAAACTGACTGCTGTATCATGAAGATTCTCCAGAACACAAAAAAAAAAATGGAAAAAATGTCTTTCAGATGTAAAACAAGATAGAAGACACTGTATACTGTGCTACTGTAACACAAAATGGAATAAAACATTCTTCAAATATCTTAGCTACCTGATAAGACAGAGCCAATTTTGGAAAAGTATTCAACTCTTCTGTAGGCCAAACTGACTGCTGTATCATGAATTGATATTAATTAAATCATTCAGTATCTCCTTAATCTTGGTTGCCTTTCCAAAACAAAAGAAAAAAAGACAACCCATAGTTTGCCATTAACTACGATGTAATATAATTTGGCTAATGTTGATGAATTGTTCTATAATGTGGTCAATCCATTTCTTCCAGAAATATTCCAAAGCACTGCATATCCAGTACCTGGATTAATAAATGAATATATATGTAGAAAAAAGGAGGGCAGAAAGGTAAGCATTTGAGAAGCTAAACTAACCCAAATGGTTTCTTTTAAAAATAACTTGATTTTTCTATGCCAGACCAAAAAACCTTAACACTCACCCTCCAAGTCTGTGTTAAATGTTGTTGAGCTTTTTGCCTGAAATACCAACAATCAAGACATGTAACTTAAGTAATTACAAAATACAGTGTAGCAATTTCTTGTGCTGATTAATGCTAACATATTAGTGTGTTGCTGTTTGAATCCAGAGATTATGCCTTACATTGAACTTCTGGTAGATCTCTTCACTTCCAATGCCTTTCTTCTAATAGAAAGGTGTAGAAATAGTAATTTATAGCATTTTTTTTTCTTAAAGTGGTATTCATTTCACACAAACTCTGGTGCTGAGTATATCACTCAGAACTCATCATAAGATACAAGTAACTTTTCTGGGTTTATTATTATTAACTGATATTTTGTTGTTTGATGCACAATCCCATTGCATTATTTTATTACTCTAAAATTGGATACTGCCTTTTCCTTCTATAAAACACAACAGACACACTTCTCAAAATAGCACTGAACCATCAGCAATATCCTTCTTTATTTGTTTCTGGATTAAGTGACACTAGAGTTAAAAGACCCTTGGTGGCCTTTGCAAAGCTCCTTGATATTTTATATCCAATGGATCCACATTTGGCAATGTGGTTCTTGTAGTGCAGGGGATACTTTATGAATGCCAGAAAGTTTTTGCTTTCAATTCAAGTATTAACTCAAATCTCCATAAAAATCTTCTACTAAAACCCTCTTCTATTAGATGAATCTAAGTGTGATAAAATTTTATATTGGTCTCAGTCAGAAACTTAGTATATTTTTCCTGAGTATTTAAGCCCAAAAGCTAAAAGAATAAAAGCTTTTTCTTTAGAATCAAGTTAGTTATCGCTTTTTTGCTTTTTTTTTTTTTTCTGAAATACAGCAGTGCAGAAATACTGAGACTTTATTAGAACTCTTAAGCTCCTTCAATGCCATTTAGAGCATTGAATCCCAAACCCTATATGGCTCTATTTTACCAGTTCGTGAAGTGGGCCTAAACAACTTCATTAGCCTCTCAGCTACATATACAAAACCTGAGTGTTAGCCAGTCGTCCCAGTGTAGAGCACACTTTATGAAAACCTGGGAAATATTCAGGGAAAAAATGTGGCTAGCTCTCAAATCACTCAAAAAATCTTCTCTTGCATCATAAAATCCATGGATTCCACCTCAGGCTAATGCAATTTACAGGCTGCTTCAAGAATTCAGAGGAGAACAGTGATTGATTACTGCTTTCTTGTTTTGTTTTCCTGTTGTCCCTCTCTTGGGTTATGCAAAGCAATGGATTATAACAGAATCTGGATTAAACTGCTCTGGAAATTATCCAGTTCACAAAGCATAATAGCTATGAAATACGATCATATTCTCAATGCCCAGAAATAGTTATGTTATATATTTCTTCTGGAATAGTTGCAGCAAGTTACATAAATGTTTCCTTATATGATTAATGTGTTTATCCATTACAGAATGAATGTCACTGGTCACACTTTGGTAGCAAGTATCCTGTAAAAGAGGTTATAATGTATAGTAATAACATTTAGGCATGTTTAACTAATGGTGTTATAGGAACATACTGAAATGGTACTACACTCAATGCTATGTTTGTCATTCTAGAATGATTTTTTTGCAGTTAAAATACTGTTTTGGGAGCAGTGGTAGTGATACTGCTCAAAGATAGCATCTGCAGTTCTGCAAACATCTGTGTTGATTTTTGCAGCAATCTGAATGCCATTTTTGGAGTAGCAAGACTGACTTCCAGGATCATTAGTTTGACTTAATCAACAAGCACACCTTTAGCATTTAGAACACACCTTTCACTTAGATTTTACTGAATATACACTTGTCAATACAATTTTTCTAGAAGGGCTTATTTGTCACTTCTACAGTTCATTCGCCTACTGGAGACAAGTTTCCTATTAGTTGTGAGGAACACAGATTTTGTATTCAGTGACGTATTTTTACACAAGTTCAGTCTGTCTTTAGTCCATCAAAATCATATAGTATGCATGCTTAGAAAGCTTCATGTGTCGGGAAGCTTACTTTAGGTAGGAGTAGTTCAAAGCATTTACATCAAAGCTCTAATGTTCTTGCCATTAAAGACTGTGGAGGTGAGTTTGGCAGACACAACACCTTCCACTCCAAGCCAAAGACAAATGTATATATCTCTAGGCTTGTTCTGATCATGTTTTCATTAATTCCAAAGAATGTATTGCTTTAGGGTTGCAGTAGAGTATAGATAACAAAATCACTTCAGCAGAATAATTCTTTAAGTCAGGCAGAGAACTATCTTAGACACAGACATTGAAGAATTTTGTGTTTCCTATTTTGCTATGAAAAAATTCTTCAGATTTCTCTCTCTTTTATAAGAACCATGCCCTCACCAGTAGAAGATAGTTGACTTATGTGCTCAGCAATGCTGATGGTACTAATTCTCCAAGTTGTCATGAGATGGGAGAGGTATGGAAAATGAGAGGAGAAAACTGTGGAGATCAAGTGATTAAAAAACCAGAAGATATTTTAGCATTTCTGTGGCTCTAGACTACAATGGATAATTCTAAAACATATTTTTTAATCTGACATACCTGCAGTGACCCATGTTGCCCCCATTAACAGTAGCAGACTGTCAGTGTCTCTGTTGGCTCCTCAGTTATGTGTGAGGGAGGACAAGAAGATGAAGGGCACATTTATTAATTGGGTTTGTTATCTGTGAGAGTCGTAGTGACAAATATAAAGGAACTAAGAAAGTAAGACAGAAGAGCAGTGAAAAATAAACTATATATAAACTGCTACTAAAACATTCAGGGTGAAAAACAATCTTCATTGCTTCAGGAGGAAAGGAAAATCATGGATTTAGACAGCCTTATTTTCATATGCTTCTTATACACTATTCCCAGTGAGAGCTAGAAAACATCCTAACTATACCAAATTGTGATTCTGAGGTGACTGTTAAAGACTAAGAAATAACAAAAAAGGGAATAGTCACCAAGGTCACCTTGAGCAAAAAAACCTTTGTGTTTGGTGTCCCAGATAATTTGGCTTTCAGTTATGGAGACTTATGCAGCATGAAACCAACTTTTCAGAAAAAAACTCTTCCAAAGCCCTAGCAGAGTTGGGGAAGTTTCTTATCCTATATGTAAACAGAGTTGCTGTGCAATACTAGTGGGACAAGCAGTCCCTCCAGCTAGAATGGGATCAATGTGCAGTCATTTCAAAATGCCTGGAGTACTAATGTGGTAATTAATACTAATGCTAATACTACAATTACTAAAAGAAGTCTGAGGTACCTGAAATCATCTGTGGTTGCAGAAATTTTGTTCACTGCGTCTTCCCAAAGTTTGGTGTATGCATGTGTAACAAATCAATCAATTTAATCATTTTAATTATTTATATCCCTACAAAAGGTAGACAGATAGATACTTTTCCTCCACCTTGAACAGAAAGATCAGAAGGGAGCCAAATTCTTTGGTCTTTCCATAAGCATTAAATTATCACTGGGGTTTCTCAAGTTCCAAGGCCCTGTTTGCCCTTACTAAAGATTGCTCAATTTCACACATGCAAGAACTCTCAAAGGATGAAAGCTCTGCCTGTGCTTGGGGCAAGAAATAAAAAGCTCTTTCTTTTGTGGTGATATAAAAGCTTAGGCCAGAGTTTTTGAGGCCATAGGACCAAGCTCTCGGTAGTATTGTCAACCACAGAAGGTTACAGCAGGAAAGAAGAAGTAACTTGGTGGGATAATGTAAACACACACTGGGGAAGTAAGGGCTGCTTTTTAGAAATGAAGGAAGTTAATGTTTTGGGTTAATGATAATTTTCCTGAAATTCTTGGGAGGTCTAACTGTATTCTGGGATATCTTTGGTTTCCCATGATTGCAAAGCTTTTGAATTCTCCCCTCTCCTCCACCCTGGAAAAAGAAAAAATTAAAGCAAAAAGACAAAGCCAGTGCACTATATAGCTGTGCTAAGAAGTGAAGCTTTCTGTAGGAACAGCTCACCATTTTCTCTGCATTCCAGTGAAGCCAGTGTTGGAATGCCACTGAGGTTCTGGCATCTGAATTTTTAGTAGGCAGTTGGATGGAAAAAAGTCTTCTCAGAGGTTCTACCCAAAAGACAATTGCAGCAACACAGGGATTATCAGAATTTTGTGTTAACCTCACCCCACCCATTCACGTGTGTTTACTAATGGAGTAATTTGATTATTTTTTAAAAGGTGTGTTCATTACTTGGTTGGTTTAATAGTCAAGGATGTGAAAAGTTTTCATATGGTGGGGTTTAGATTATCTGCCTTTGTGGTTTATATTTCTTTTTGTGCCCTCCTTTTACAATAGCCTATTTACCCACTGCTGTTTGAACCCCTCTGCTCCTCCGCCCTGCTTTTGGTGCTGTTCTGCTCCCATCTTTCACCACCCTTTGTTTGTTACAAATAAGATGTGATCGTAGTTACACACCTGCTGTTCTCGTTTCATGATAACATCAGAACACTACTTTCCCAGCAATGTGAAACCAACAGCAGTCAGAGCTTTTTGTTGGATTTTTCTTCTTTTTTCTCTGCACATCTTTTTGAATATTTGACATTAAGTGAAAAGCAGTCTTCTACTTTGACGTTACTGCTGCTTTGAACAAGCAAAGTTTCCATTTCTTTGAAGATAAGAGAACAAAAAAAAAAATCTATTCTTTGGGCACATCTTTGCTACTTTGCTGAATAATGACAATATTGACTCTTTTCCTCATGCCATTAGCTCATCTACCTGAAGGCCAGGGCAATAAAGATGCTTAATTTGTCTCTCACCTAACCTTGACACTTATTTTAAAATATGTCATGAGTTACAGGAGAAGACTGTCTCACAGATAAAACACATACATCATCATCACCTCCCTTCATTTCAGATTACCTCAAATGCATGTCCCTGCCCATGCTACCTTTACCTCCCTTTTCAGTAGGTCATTTCAGAGTTGCTTCCTCTATTTAATTTCTACCTATTGGAAGTTGATACCTTTGCTGCATTCAGTTTTATTTGCTCAGCTCTACACTAACTTGTGCCTTGAACATACCCCATTCCCTTCACACTGTTTGCACTGTTAACAGTGCCAGCTCTCTATTTATTGCCTTTTTTCAGCCCGTTTTTCCAATTGTTGCCATGTGTTTGCTGTTGCCATCTGCTTGCTGCACAATTACATCTCACTTTAAAAAAACCTGCCTGTACTCCTATGAGTTGCAGATGGAGTGTTCTTTTTGTTGGTTTGTTCTTAAGTTAATTTACTGTCAAAAAAAAAGAGGAAAAATTATCCAAAGTGATTACTTTCTCTTAGTTTCCATATTGCAAAGTGGGAAATGTAAATTAGTCTTGGGTAGAAATACAGAATCGAGTATGTTGTAGGTGCTAAACAACTTTTGCATATGTATTTATTAACTGATGCAGAGAAATATATTTAGATGTAGCAATTATAAAAGATTTTTCACAGTTCCTTACTTTGCTTTGAATTAGGCTTTCAAGTTATCAACTGCAGTATCTGAGTTACAAGTTAATCTGTTGCAGCTTTAGGATAACTGTGTAATGCTAATATTATATTGAATGCTATTACTATTTTCATGCCCCTAAAATTAATTAAATTAAGCCAATGAAACTACAAGCCAAGCAAAGCATTATCATCACAGCAGATTTTAGTCATGATTATATACATAGAAAGCTGAAATAGCACTGCTTAAACTCTCTGACCTCATCTAATTGCCTTTGAATTTACATTGGTAAAACTCAAGCTAGAAATTCATTAATTCTCTTTGCAAGGAGAATTCTATATCTTGGCAAACATGAGTGCTGTTTATAATCATTTTATGAATGGAAATTAATTCTATTGCATATTTGGTAGAAATATTAGAATATTAGATGGCTTAGAATATGCAATAACTTCAGTACCACATAGTAGAATAATTAGATTTAAAAATATCTTAGGATGTGTGGTGTCCTCAAAACTGAGAGTATTTTCTCTTATTATTGACATCTTGTGATGTTACATGTGCACAACCTTTTTGTGAGAAATTCAAACTCTATATGATCACACTTTCACAATATGTATATTATAAAAGAATATACATGTTCAAGTCCAATATTGTACATTTTTTTCTGTAATTTCACCTTTCCTGAAGAGTTTTACTTTTTTTTAAGATGAAAATTCAGGTGTTACCTGCTTGGGTCCTACCCAGGGAACAAGAATCTGTAATGTGAAAATAATTCAGAGCTGCAAAATATAGAAAAGAACTTAATTGTTTTGCACCATGTGTACATTGAGTATAAAGAAAAATTGGAAAACTCTGAATTATTATTTTTGTTCTAACCATCTGTCAGTGACTTTCACTCTTTTTTTTTCCCCCTGTGACCTAAGTTGTCTGTTTGCTCTAATGAAACTGAGCTACTCTGGGGCACTGAGAGAAGTGAAATGAAAGAAGAACATGAGGTAGTCAAAGGTTCTTGTTTAATGAACCTTTATTAACCTTCTTCACATTCCTTCTCATTATGTTGATTTCAGTCTTAGAAAAGATTTAAAAATATATTCAGAGAAACTGCCTGCTGTGGAAAGGTTTGGTTTGTGAGGAATGTGGTGGTATGCCAACTCTTTCAGCATGGAAAGTGAAAAACTAAGAATACTTACCAATTAAGGTAATGTAATTCAGCAAGCCAGAGCCAACAGCAAAATAGCCCTGCTAAGACTGAAATTATATAACTGTGGCATAGCAGTGCAATCCTAGTAAGGGTTTGTGAAAATCAGTTCCTATAAAACAACTTTACAACAAAATTAATTTGTGGCTGAAGACCTTCATCAAGGAAAGTAATACCTGGGAAGAAAAAAACCTGCTTCACTCTTTATGGTATGACTAGATAGCATAAACCACTAAAGACTAAACAAACCATTATTAAAGTCACTATTGAGCAAGCAGATAATGGAGTCTTGGAAAATACATTTTAATTGGTAGCACCTTAAAGTCAACAGAGCTATGCTGATTTACAGTAGCTGAAATTGTAGTCCTTTATCTTCAAGAACTTCTGCTCAAGGAACTTTGAATCATATAGGACTGAAGTAGTATTATTTGCCTCAGGACACTTTCTTGGTATAGGGACACTGCTACAGGGTGAATTTATTGATTGCATCTTTGATGCTACTGACCAAAAGGAAACAGCACTGTATTTCCTTGGATTGCAAGCTCGAATTTAAAGATTTCAACTTCAGTGCTCCTGCCTTGTGAAATGAAAGAGAAACTTGTTAACTTGCTCTTGACCTTGAGGGATAACTGTCATGAAAGACATTGTCCCTCTTATGTAGATTAATATTTCTCTTGCCTTTCTGATTTCTAATGAGACTACAAAGTCTTTCCTGATCAGGTCATGGCAGGAAGGATGTGTCCTTTTCTACCTTTAGTAGTCAGTCTAGCTATAATTTTAGATGTTTAACCCAGGTATGCTTACATTTCTCTTTGGCTGGACAGAAACAACCCAGTCTGTGCAAAACTGATATAAAATACAGTTCTATCTTAAGAACATTACTTTAGGTGGAAGAATATTGAGCACTATTAGAGGAAGGACTTAGTCTACACAGATTCTGAGATGCTGTAGTAGCTGTGAGGAGATTAGTAAAATCCTTGGCATCCCAAATGTTGGACTTCCACGTGGAACAGCAGAACTGACAGAGTTGCAAATATCTGTGGCATTATGGAAAAGTAAAATCAGGACTTAGAGTAAAATTTTGCAGACTCACCACATGTCTATTAAATTTCTGAATAGACAATGCTGGCCTTGTTTTTAAATTCTTGTTTCAAACACAACTACGGCACGAAAAAATTTATTCGATCCTCAACATCCTCAAACATGCTGTGTTCTCTCTGTATTGATTTTCTAGCTGTTGCCTGTTTGGAGAAAGCCACTGATTGCACATTTATGTCATATAATTATAATTTTGTGAGAACAACTACTTCTTTCTCCTCCTGAAGGTCTGCAACTAGGTAGTAGCATTTGTAGGAGGACACCCCTAACTATAACTGTAGGACTTGCAAAGGAATGTTGGAAGCAAGCACAAAAGAGAGAAAAGGTGACCAGAAGGGAATCGTTTATCTTGCTATATAGATGGTTTGTCCTAGCAGCAGGTTTTAATAACCTTATTAAACTAACTTAATTTGGGTGCGAGCGTTTGGGTTTTTTAATATCCAACAAAGTCAGAAATTCTAGAATATAGAGTGAATAATTTTCTTTTCCCTATCTTTATTTATCTTCTACCAAAAAACCACCTAGAAGATGTAGAATATAGAGTGAATAATTTTCTTTTGAAATTCCCTATCTTTATTTATTTTCTACCAAAAAAACCACCTAGAAGCTTGAGAATATATTTATTGATGCATTATAGGATGTAGAAAATAAATCACTAGTCAGACAAATTCATTACCTAAATAGATAACCAAGAAATTACTGTTATCTATATTTCAATAGGATGAAAATCAGGAAACAGCAAATTTCAGTGATTTGCTAAAGGTTATACAGCAAATTGTGATGCTTGGAATACAGCCCAAATTCCTGCTTCTTCTAGTCCTGAGAAAGAGGTTAGCCTTGCCTACTAACAGGACAGGTGTTTAGCAGCATTTCTATTTAGTCCTCTACTGTAAGACTGTACTGGACTATTTCAGGACTCCATTGACTACATCCATTTCTGTCAGTGAACCCAAAAAGCAATGCACATCCAGTTGGTAATTTCTTTTTCCATACACTAAACAGCATTAAGTCAACTGTCATATGCAGCACTGACAGAAATAAATTGCACAGAAATGATGAAGCATGGAGAATTATTTAGTAATAGTGGAAACTTCTAGTCAATACTGACCTTTACTCAAGTGGCAATATTTCTAGGTGATGAATAATTGCAGACATACACACTGCATATACACCTTTCTGAATCTTTGACTTTCTACATGGCTTTTGTCTATTTAGCCAATGCTTATTACTCCTCTCCTGTATTTGTCTATTAAAGATATCAAAATGAAAGTAGTCTCTTTTTTTTCAAAGCTTTACTTATTTTATTAGCAATCTTAAGACATTTTTTATCTAAAGCAAATATCAATGTATGACCTTCTGCAATGTCAGTTTTCCATCCTGAGGTGAACAGTTTTTAAAATACGCCTGGTACCTTTCGTCTCTCGGTCTTAACTTTGCTTCAAAACCATGAGAAAAACCAGCATTGATAACACTCCTGGAAAAGTATGGTATAACTCAGAGTTGACTAAGGCTAGGATTTATGAATTTATTAATAGGATTACTCATGGACATAAAAAATATGCCTAGACATTTACATATGCAAGAAGTATCTTGAGATTGTAGAAGACATGCCAAACAAGTCTCTGTCTTGTACTCTTGCACTTGTGCTAGACCAATGCATTAATGACACAGACAAAACTCAGTTAAAAAAAACTACCATATATATTACAGGTCCTTCTCGAGGTCTCCATTTCATACTATAAAGCCTTTACACATAAGTAAAAGTTAACTGAAATCAGAGGAACTGCTCAGAAAAGTAATGTGATCCTATTAGCTCTTTTCAATTCTAACAGCAGCCCTCTTTTAGAAATGGTTCTTTATAAAAGCAATTAGAAGCATTCTTGCATTAGTACTGTTTGAATTGTATACTGCTTCACATATTTTCCAAGAAGTATATTAGTATATCCACACCTGGGAGGTAAAGTTCTGAACAGAACAAAAATACAAGCAGCTCATGTTGGAAGTCAGTAGTTTTTGATTTAGACTGGGGAACAGTAACAGACTGGCAAATGAAGTGAGGTGGAATCATGTCTGCCCACTAGTTTGTGTCCAATCTAGATATTTTGGCTGTTTGGCCAAACTGAGCCTTGTTTCATTTTGGTATTCTTCCTCCAGCATTTTCTGGACAACTCCTACCCTTAACTAATAAAGCTGACATAAACTGCAAATATGTCTACTTACACTTGCTGAGCTACAACTAACAGTATTATTTTATGATCTTTCTAATAATTATCCTAGTCCTGTATTATAGGGCACACTGTGCATAGGTGTACTAAGTTAAAATCAAATGGTAACCCTACAGTAGGAGTTTCTTACAGAAATTGATCTAATATCATAAAATACTGCATCAGTTAATACTACTATAACTGCTGCACATGTCATGGAATGTCTTGACAAAATATCTACTGAGAAAGAATTACTTCTATACTAGAAGAATCCATCATTTTATAGGCTATAACAAGATAGAAGGATGTGAAATTTTAGTTTCCTTTTGTTGAAACTCATCATAGTCTATGCTTTTTTAAATGTAAAAATCCCTCATTCATTTAATGTTTTAAAGACATTTACCATTTTATAGCATTTTGTGAAATGTTTGGAGGACACATTTTATTTCAAATACAAAAAAACCATGACCACTACTCTTTGTGACCTTTAAATGATTAAAAGGAAGCTCAACAAAATAATTTCATAACTCTCAAAGGGTGTCACTGAGAATTAAAAAACCTCTAAAATCTAATGAACCGCTGAAGACATCTAGGAATTTTCATTGTTTTAAGTTTTGTGCATGATGGCATTACAGGGGACTGTATGTAAGATGGAGGACTGTCCACATCCCTGTTCCTCAACATGAATTCTGCCTTCATTGCTTCAGCAACTACCTGGCAGCAAAATCTCATTCTTCTACCAGTATAGGCAACATAAATATGCACCCCTCAGTTCAAAGTATCTGGTAGCTCTTCTTGGGGACTTTCTCACTGTCCATTTCACTTTTGCTGTGCCTACCCAGATATCCATCTCTCCTGAGGACAAGTCTCTTTGCTTCAGGAATGAAGTAGAAGACTGGTCCTCATATATTTAAAACTGGCTGAGACCTGTTAACATCCACATGCCTGAAAGCAAAATGAATGGTGCTTAGGACAGAAGTTTATTTCAGTGGCTCTTAAGCCCTAGAAATCACATAAAATCTCTTTGGGCAAGGTTCTCTAGTGCTTTGTTGTCCTCACTAATAAAAAATACTTTCCAAATCTGAGTCCATTAGATATTCACCACCCTGCTTCTGCATTATTCTCCTGCTTGCCTTTTCTGAGCAAGCTGAACCCTTCAATATTAATGCTGTGACACAGGTGAATCATATGACAAGTTTTTAATCAACCAAATGCTGTTTACAGCAAAATGTTGGCCATGTAATAAAGCTTCAGGTTCCTACTAGTTAATCCCTACATTATCTAATATACTTGTGGACTAACCCACCATTCTCTCTTTTGTTTCTGTCCTGACCTTATGGTAAATACTTCTTTTCTTGCCAATATTTAGACTTCTTTTAAGGGTAGAATAGTACATACTGATCTGGTGTTTTTTGTGAACCTGTCTCAATAAATCAGTAAATTGGTGTGAGAGAGGTGCAGTTCTTCCTTGTGCCATAGGGTTTATGGAACATTACTCCATAGTCAAGGCAGCTGACATTCTGCTGTGGCAGCACCATCTGTTCGTTCACATATTTATCTCCATGTCACATCTGTCCCTAAGCCTTGACCTTTGATCAGCAGAACTGACAAAAAAAGCCACCTGAGCTCCTGACCCCTTCACCTCCCAATTCCCAGATCCTTACAGTAGCTTTTAATCTTTGTAAACTCATTCCCAGTAGGGTTATTAACACTCACATGGAGCATAAGTGTTGGGTAGTGTCCAGAGAGTTGAAGAGGCCTTGCCAGTTTTTCAGTAACACCAAGGATTTGGGTTCCTCAGAGGAGCATTCCTCCCAGAATGTCAAGTCTTGTCAACAGATGGGCCCCATTGTCACACTCATCACCACTGTCATTGACAAATCTCATAATCTTGTCACAGAAGTGGTGCTTTTCATTTAACCTAATCCTTTCAATTCCTAACTTCGTGAGAATTTCACATCCTTCTCTTCCAACTTCTTCCCCTCCATTACTGTCACTCTTGTAAAATTATAACTTTTCTAATTACAGAAAAAAAGCTCAAAAACATAGGCACTGACTGGCATGAAACCAGAATGTAAATTAAAGATTGTAAAGTTGACATATAAACAAAAAATTGAAGATTTTGAGACTGAAGTACACATAACAGAGTATTTAGTAATTGAAATTTAAAATTTTAAATTTAAATCTAAATATTGCAGCTATTATTTGTATTTCCTCTTAAATAAGTAATGGAGAAGAATCACTGTCCAACTCAGGCAAAATTCAAGATATCCAATTAAAATGTAGGGTGAGAGCAGTCAAGAAAAAGCAAAGGCAAGCCTCCTAGAGGAACAAGGAACCCATAAAAGTGCATTTTAGAAGAGCAAATTTTCCATAGCAGAATTATGACTTGTGAGGACGAGGCAGAACACAGCAGAGAGGACTCTCTTCTCAGAGATTGCTCAGACAACAGCAGTAAATCCAGGATGTGTAAAGGAAAATCAGAAGGATTGTCTGTCAAAAAGAAAGAATTAGAGAAATCATTTAATAATGGGTAAGTGCTTCATTCCAAACCCACCTACGATCTGTGTTCAAAGACAACAATGATGAGCAGGTTTGGTTTGTTGATCTCAAATCTGGCAGTGCTACTATTAAATTTGAAATGGATTTAAGGGCAGAGGTAACTGTGATTTGTGAAGAGACTTTACAAGAGATGATCCCTGGAACCAGATGGAGTGGTTATGGATAGTACCCAGTAGCCCTGGGGACATATAAGTTGCCTTGTTTATTGCAAAGTCTACCTCAGCGACACAGGGAAGCTGTGCACATTTGGCAAACTCAGCATTAATGGGATTCCAAACACTGAAATGCCTAACCAAATCACAGTCATTGAGAAGGAGATTAAAACCAACTGCAAGAAGCTTGGCCTAAATCCGGCAATAATGGTCTAAAATCAGCTAACAAGAAACCTTATTTCATGCCTTTTGCTCATGCATTTTTGCCATTGTTTCTGCTCATCTGGCTAAAGAACATGGCAAAAAACAAAGCAGAAGTCATTGCTAAACTGACAGTGTGGTGTGACCTTACAGAGCTGATGCTAGTCACACTTAGCTAGGCCATATATACATTTCTTAACAGTGTTAGAAAGTGTAAAGAGTAATACAAGGTTAATAAATAACTGCAGTCTTCAAAGGTGCCCAGCCTCACTGAAATGCTGAAACTAAAGGTTTCCAAACATTGCACTGGCATTTTTTTTTAATTCCCATGACACATTAGAAACATTTCACACATTGACACCATGAAATTTGCAGAAATGTTCTCTTCAACAGTTTCTGGCTGATTTTGTCACTTCATTCCTTATTTTTTCATGTAATTTCTTGGAATGTCTAGGTAATCTTTAAGACAAAAATAAGGTTCTTGAGTCATATCTATCAATATTTACCCTTCACCTCATTCAAATCTTTCTTATTTCCCCTCAAAGCCCTTTTCTAGGGTAATTTCCTTCCCACAGTGACTTATCAAATTATCTTTTCTCAAACTTTATCTGTTCATCTAAGGGAAAGCTAAGCATTCCCCTAACATAGGAAAGTTTAGTAGGATAATGATAGCAGCCTGACAGAGACCAGAAGAAGCTTTTTTTGTTCTTCTTTACAGATTGCTGTCCCCATGACAGTGGCAAAACTACTGAACCTGGGAGTACTACTCAGCTTGTGAAAAAGACAAGGAAGCTCTTTTGCTGTGCAAATATATTTGTGCACAAATAGCAAGGGATATTTGTGTAGCATGTTTGCAGAACTCTCCTGAAAACCAGCAGTCCACTATTTCCAAAGCTGATCTATTGAGAAGAAACAGACCTGCTGAATGCAGTTTATTATTAAGCAACATGAATAAATCACCATCACAGGTGAGGAACTGGGTACAGAAGGCATTCATAAATTCTTTAGTTTCTGTGCCATACAGCACTCTCAGTAAATGCTTATAGCAAGCATGTATTAAATATTAATCTGTGCTCCTGCCAGCACCTTGAGCAGAAGCAGGAAGGATGTTAAGCACAATCCAAAGGGGACACAGCAATTCACTTCTTGCACATTGGCTCTATTTCAAGGCTTATGTTCTCAGTGTTCTCCCTGCTGATTTCTTTACCCTCACAGATACTGCATTGCCACCAACAGGATACCAGAAGTGTTTTGGCCCAAGGCCTTCCTCAAGGAGCCTGGCATAGATTCAGCCACTGACAATGCAATACCTGTAATCAGAAAACAGAAATATAGAGGGGATTTGTTTTGTTGTGGGGTGGTTTCTTTGTATTGCAAAAAGCTTTTATTGCATTAATTTTTTATTATGAAATGGATTTTTTTGAGTATATTCTAGTTTCAGATGCACAAAAGCCAAGTCATACAGAAGCACAAGCCACAAAACCCAAACCCAAAATGATCAATACTGTTCAATATATACCAAATTTGCTTTATTTCATATGATTTTCATCATCCAGTCATTGTGCTTTTTAATCCAGTGTTGAATAAAACATTTATTTTAAGTTATGGAAAGAAAAAATGAATGGGTCTTTTGAATTCCAGTGTATAGAACACTTCAATCATTTATTATGACAACTTACCTATTAAACTATTCAGGTGATATATCATTCCTGTCTGGGTTTACCGAACCATAATGGCAAATATCACAGAAATACTCCAACTTGCAGAGAAATTTAACTACATGAATTTTTTCCTAATTATTATCCATTTATGTAAAAGCAAAACCGGGCCCCAAAATGTAAGCAGTTATTCTAATGAGAAAGAAATACCAGGAAATTTTGGAGTCTATGATCAAGTCAACAAAATCTAAATGTTTATTAGGTAAGTCAAGAGTTACCCAAAGTCGCATCCCCAAACTAAAGATATTGCATCTGAGAGTGAGAACACATCTATGACAATCTGAAACAGTTAAACATTTGTACTAAGACAGATATTTATTAAAAATACAGAATTTAAATCATGGGATACTTCACTTTAAAACAGAATGTACTCCAAATCTGGAGCATACATAGATTTCATTATGAGTTTCAACCATGAAAATCTTGACTCTCAGGATCAGGCCACTGACATAGATCCAGCAACATTTTCATTATTTTAAGTTAGTATAAAAAAGGATGAATAAATCTTCACTGTGAGCTATCCAATTAAAATAGAGAAAGGGCAAGCTCTAGAGTCCAACTTTTTACTTCCAGTATTGCTTTTCAATGTGAATGACTCGAATGATACCTAAATTTATTTTCAGATTATTCTGATGCCTATCTAGAGAAAACGACATGCTGTAGTAAACAGAGGATAAAATGGACTTCATACACAATAAAATTTAGATGCAGCAAAGGTACTTGGTGTGACACTAATTTTTTTTTAGATGGCTCTGTGTCTTCAACTTAAGAAAAACAAAACACTAAATTCTGTATGGAGGAGATAATGTAGGAATAATTTGATGTAGGATATTTTATTACCTAAACAGTATGTACAAATTCTAAACATGAAAATAGTGAGTAAAAGAAATCAGACTCTATGTACATTTACACTTTTTACAAATTGTTTTTACAAGAAGTGTATTTTTCTCTAAATAACAGGACAAACACGTAAGACAAATCTTTTTGTATTACATACATAAATAAATATTGACTTTAAATGAGTGTTATAAGAACATAATTTCTACAGCCAATTGGGGTAACAGAGCAGTTCTGTTACCTCTACTACGATATAATTAAGTAAAAAAGGAAAAAATTTACATATAGAGCTCTGTTAATTACTTTGTAAATTGTACCTTACTAATATATTCAGTAGAGGTAATACAGTCATTACATTTCATGCCCACAACTGAACAATGAGTTTTGGCATGCAAACTCATATATAATCATCAACATCTGCAGGTATTCATTTACATGTTTTTAAATAAAGGGTTTTCTTAATTATTTAAAACTACATGCAAGGCTTATTAGCATCATATTCCTGGTTACAATGCACAAGTTTGCATAACATTGTTTTTAGTCATTGATGTTCACTGGTACTGATCAAAAGGGAAGGGACATACTTGGCACATAGTATAAGAAAACAAATTAATAAATAAGTCAATATCACAATGACATTTACATATACACAAACAAAATTAAAATTTTTTATGGTGTTGTACACAGAATTTAGAACTGTCTGGTTCCCCCACTTCGTTTGACCTGATTTAAGACAGTATTCAAGCAAACCCTAACATCCATGCTTTACTTGAAGCAACACTAAAGCTCATTCTTAGCTGCACAGGTTTACTTCCAACCCACTGACTTCTCTTCTGCATATGGAAGTTTCCTCTTCTGCATACCTTCCTGAATCAGGACCTGCTTATCTGAAACTCTCCTGGACTCCAGCTGGGAGCATGGAAATGAAAATATTGAGGAATAAATTGCCTCAGGATTAAGGTTTCTATACAAGTCTGCTAATACCAAAGGTAAAATTCCCATTCACATTAGCAATGAGAATTTCTTTGACTTTGTGTGTGACCATGCCAAATATTAGTGTTGGCATTGCCACACCATGTCCTCAGCTCCTTCTGAAGTCCCTAAGTTGAGGATGTTTCGTGTTGCAGAAATTAGACTTATTTATTGTCTATGTGCTATATTCTTGATGAACATTCAGGATGGTACACATGGATGATACAGTTTTGTCTTATTTTTTCGTGATCTATAAACAACTCAAAAGTGGTCAAAAAAGATATAACAAGCCATTTTCTTCTTAAACACAAATCACCAATAAACTAGCAAACAAAAAAAATCCACTTCACAAAGCAGATAGCAAAAATACCATAATTTTAGAATTCTCCTTCAAGAAACTAAGATAAACAAAATGCATCCTGAAGTCAACAGATGAATCCATCAGAATCATACATAACAAGTAACACATTAGTGTAAAGGTGCAGAGTACCTAAAAGCATCCCAATATCTAATACCATCCCAGTATTAACTCTGTATTACACATCATTGAAGAAAATAAATGTTCAACTAGTGAATCAAGCAGCAAACTGCTACTCTATTGCTGAATTAAATATTTCATGTGGCTTAGTCTAGTAAATCTGGACAACACTCTTTATGAGTCAGCAAACAAGGCTTTAGAATTAGGCACTATAAATTTCAAATCTGCTAAATTAATAAAATAATCAGGAAATCACTCATGGTTAGGAATTTAACATCCATGCATGAGCGATGTTGACTCTATATTTTTCATTTTTGATTTGGAGGGTGACTTGAAATGTGAGTTGGTAAGATCATTTGTAGAAGAAAAAAAAAATAATTTACATCTTAGCAGACTCTATATAATACACTTGTTCAATACATTACCATATTATCAAATTTTTTAATGAATCTACTTCAAAAGGAACAATCCCTCAATGTTCTTCAAAAGTACCTTGCTATTTCTAAAAGATGAATGCTTCAGAGAGACTGTCATCAGCAAACAGTAACCATTTTGATTCATTTCAAAAGGATGAGGCTTCTCCTCAGCAGCTGAGACTAAGGGTATGATCACTCAAGGCTCCTAACTTCCTGTTCACCTCCAGATTTGGCATCATTGTAATAAAGACCCACATCCATGTTCCATGCTTTACCATGTCACTACGAATGAAATGTAATTTCATTAACATTAATCAAGTCACTGCAGATTTGCTCCAGCACAACTAGAACAGACTGTGATTGAAAGGTTTGGACAGAATTTTTCAGAGAAGCCTGAGGTAATTACTTTCCCTGATCCTGCTGATCCAGCAAACACCATGGAGATCACTTCTAGACTCATCTATGCTCTGTGCAATCAAATGTGGACACAGTGCTGCACAGCAGTCCGATTCAAATTTTGTTTTCTTTGTAAGGACTTATACACATGAAACATTTCCATCCTGACAAAAATCTCTGAAGATCTGGCCTTCTGTCAAAACTGAAAATAAACCTTTATACTGCAGATTCTTTTGAAGAAGAGTTCATCTGTTTATTTGCTAATGTATTTTGGGAAATGGGAGACGACACAATAATAGAGGAAGGCATTTAAAGCACCATAGCCTTTAATATTTTTAAAACTACTGTTAAAGGCCCAAACCATGTAGCAATAGAAAATGTCTGGAAAAGTTCTTGGTCACTAAGTGAATATCAAAAATGACAACAAGCAAAGTGGTAAGAGAATGGAAAAGAGCCCTTTAAAACTGAACGTAGAAATGTAGAAAAACTGGAATAAGCAAGTGAACAGAAATTAACACAGTTTCCTTCTCCCCCTGTGGTATTAACCCACAAGAAACAAAAAGCCATAAACTTCAGTATAGATAAACTGAATATTCTGTGAACATTCTACTATGATGAACATAACTGATTCTCGGTTTCAAATATGTTCTTCTTTTCTTCATATTTGCTTTTCTACAGAAGAGTTTGTCATCAAGGGAAGGATATTTACTGCTAATGTTTGAGCACCTGTCACTGAATGTCTCAGACAAATATGAAGCACAGGTGAGTCTGTAGCATCTGGTGGTAGAAACATGGCCACTTTGTCAATTTTGCCTCAAGTGTTTGAGGTATGTTAGCCTCATGTGATGATTCAGGGAGCAATGGAAATTGTGCCAGAGAATGCAGGACCACTTTGAACATCTTGAACATTAAAAGCTGATTACGAGTATTTGTATGGATGTTTATTGGCAGACACTTTCCACCCTCTCAATAATAAATCCAAGCAGTTTCTGTTTACTATTGAGATATGTCTCTCTGTGTGAGAAATTATTCTAGACAGCTTATATTGCACAATAAGGCAATATGAATTCCCTTATGGTTAAAAAGGGCACCCTTCTGTCTAAATTTGAAAAATGCATCCAAATAAACTGTAAGCCAATGTTTTCCAGATGCCAGAATATTGTCACATAACTCTTTCTGTAAGCAGAACAGCAAAATAGAGCCAATACATCCATCCTTCTGTTCTAAGGATCCATGGGGAATAGAAATATGTGCATCCAAATCCAAAGCCAAAAAGTAGTTCTACAGCTACTTGAATAATAAATGTGCCTCAGAATTTCAGTTTCTAGGATGTTAACTATTCAGATTTTTAACTACAAAATTTGTGTTTCTTTTCAAGATAATATTATACCTTGAAATATTCTATATCAAAAAATGCTAAGCGGGATTATAAAAGTCATTATTCCAGGATCTGTTGGTTAATTGTATCCACTGCCATCAACTTCAAACAATTCTATTAATTGCCATTTGTTTCTTTACAATGGTATGCCTACCTTGTATATTTTTAAGCTATTAACTATAGTAATAGAAGATCCACATGCTAGAGCATTACCATTTCAGACCAGGTGGGTAATACAAATGTCTCATCATCCTCCTCTGTGGCGATACTGCAATTATTAAATATTGGTTATTTTAGGGTTTCTGCTACTGGTATTTATTTTAGTTATGTCCTTATTTCAGACATATGGAGATTTTTAATAGCAAAATACACTAGGGCTTAAACTGGTGACAGGCAGAGCTTTAAGTAATAGATCATTTAAATCCACTGATGAGAACATGGCCTCTTTCAAAAGTATGTATACATCACAAGACAACCTTGCATATATTAACATTGAATGCACTAAGAGAAAAAGCTGTATACACTGCACTGTTTCAATCTACTTTAAACTTAGAATATGAAAACATTATTATGAACACACTTCCAATTTTCTCACAGGTGTTGAGCTGGATGTTTCTTCAGTTTGCCGAATAGCATGGTACTGAAATGATACTTCCTGCATGATTCATCCTGGTTGTGGTGCAAATCTAATTTTTCATGGCTAAACTACAGAGAAGTAGATACAGATCATACAAGATGGTAACTTCCATTGGAAAACTGGGTTCATTGCTTCTACAGATGTGCCTTTTCCCAGCTCTCATCTGGGAGCTCAGTTTTTTCCTCTCAGTTATTTTTATAATCATCTGAAAGAGTCTAATATTTCTCTGGAGGTGGCTTGTAGTGATGTGGATGATGTTGCTTCAGATGAGGTCCTAAACAAAAGAACAGGAAAATATGCACATATTAAACCCTGAATATGTAATGCTAACATTTATCAATACTAAAAGGGCTTCAGCTAGCAATCCTTGAAGTGCCTGTGCTGACAACTATGTGTATGCTCAGTCCAGACAATTTCGGTGGAGCTGTGAAAGGACAAAAAGATTCAAGCAGATGAATCCTCAACTAATTAATTACATTTTTAACTTGGCTTTGCAACATTGAGCTGTACTTCTCAGAAACATATGCAGTGCTGGAAACATCCATTAAGAGGTTTCCACTGCTTTAGACATATGATCAGGCTTTAGCCATGCTGCACTGAGTGAACCCAGAAAAATCTAACCTTGAAAGCTAAGGAACCCCAGACCTAGCTAGCACCTGGATGACAGACCAACTTTGAATCCCAAGTGCTATAGACATAAGCCAAAGAGATGTGGTGCAATGAATGGCAAATGTCAGACCACAGAAACTGAGTGAAAGATTGCATTTCCTTCCACCATTGCTGATGAATAGTTATGGGGGGGAAAACACTATTTTCACACACCTTAAGTTATGGAATGCTACAGGAAGCAAGAAAGACTCTAAGGCTGGAGAAAACTGTTTACACGTGGAGGATTGAAGTTTTGTAACATGTCATCACCTGTCAGAACAGTGTGCTACTTACTGTGGGGTGAAAATGGAGGAAGGTCAGGTGTTCGGAACGATTTAATTGTAGCTGGGCCTTCCCCACCAGTTGTCAGCACTTGAACTTCCAAGCGGTACAGCATCGATGGCCTCAGATTTGGCACAGTGAGTACATAATGATCCTAAAATTAAATAAATCACTTGAATTCTCAGAGCATCTTAAAATAAAACATGGTTGTTCTACTCACACAAATCAGTGGTTTAAACAGGTTCCATCACTCTCAGCACCCACAAATTATATTCTTAGAATTCTGTAAAGAGGATTTAACATATGCATCACTTTGTTGAGAGGGTTTGTTTTGAATTTTTTGCTTGTGATTCCCCTTGAACAGACTTTTTAACCGTAATATTATGGTTTGTTGTACACAAGTTCCAAGTTGTGTCAGAGAGTGTTCTGAAAAGTGGATGATGTGCTCATCATTAAAAAATTAATAAATCTAACTTCCTAATAATTCTTTTTAACAAACATGTTCATTACATAAACTTTATTTTGGATCTATGAATTCCACTAATTGCTAATTTAATTAATGGCTGGCCTTGGGCCCCTTCTGTAGCTAGTGAAACTAAGTGTGACTACACTGATTACACATTTGTCCCAGTTACACCATAAGAATTTGTCTTCTGTTCTTAAGGCCATTTCTGGCTTGATGGACCCACTTTTCACTGCTCCATACTTTTCATGATCACGTAGACCTGTGCATAATGATTTCATAGTAATTTTATAGAATCTACCAGATGGGGATACATCAGGCTAAAGACTGACAGTTATTAAGGAATCAAAAGTCAGTCTAAATCAAAATCAAAACTATAACATCATCTGTACAAAGCTATAATGAATCAGTAATTCCAAGATGAAAAGGCCCAGTCCCAGTAAGGGGACAGCTGGGCCAGTGATGCTGGAGAGTGAGGGCAAAGTGTGCTGCTGTGACCAGCCAGGCTGAGCTGGCCAGGAGTTTGCAGGGCAAGTTATTCTGGTTGGCACTATACCCCACAACATTTGGGGAAACTGAAGTGAGCTATGGGAATAAGTGATAATTTGCTGTAACTGCTAGAACAGACAATAAAGAGGAAAGGAGAGAGAAAAAATGGAAGGAAATGTGTCATTTTACTGGCAAATTAGCACGAATTCTGAGGTGGGACTGCTCTTAACAGACCTTTCTGAAGCTCTTCCACCTCTTATAATATTCTGAATGGGTAGGAAACAGAGAGAGAGGTGTGCATAAATTGCACCCATGCACTCACTCTGCTCATGCAGGTGTCCCTTCAGCAGTTGGGACCTGTACATTTCAGCATTGGTTGTGCAAATATTACATTTTATCAGTAAGAGTGGATGAACCTCAGCACAAAATACCCTAAGATTTGGTGGGTTTTTGAGAGGTAGAAGATACTGTTTTGACTCAAACCAGAGTTTTCTGCAGGTCAACCAGGTGCCATAAACAGGAAGATATATATAGTGATAGATAATTAAAGGAACCTTCAGGCTCTATGGAAGTGAAAGCAGAGGAAAACACAGATTAAAAATTAAAGCATAACACAGTGCAAAGGAGTGTTTTAAATAAAACTTTATATGTATTTCAGATCTCACTGGAGAAAAAGCTTACAAAAATAAAAATTCTAAATAAAATATACCCCTGCTCCTAAAAACCAGATGAAAACCAAAGTGCAAATCAACATCTCATGGTCTGTTGACTCTGGCAGAGCTGGCAGCACAGTCTGAATAAAGGGCTCTTCACCTGCCTCTGCCAGAGCAACTGAAATACCAAAGACCATCTTAAAGCAAATAGGGGGAAGAATTCAAATTGTGAATTCTCACACTTACAATAAACAGTGAAATTTAGTTCTCCTTAAAATTATTTGTCCAATGGATAATGGTGCATATTAGCAGAGTGGAAAGTGATCTTTGTTGTTCTTAGAGCAGTGAGTAACTTGAAGAGAAAATTCTCTTAAATTCATTGACTTGGACACCAAATAATTAGTAAAACTATAGTATTGTCCAAGTTGAACAGCCTATCATCAAAAGAAAATCAAAACTATCTATTGCTACACAGATGAGCTTTTCCTCCCTTCCGGCACTTCTCAGACAACAGTTGCTAATTTGAAAATTGTGCCCATTAAAATGTGTCATCAAGAAGAGTAACTGTGCTTTGCATCTTCAGCAAGAAGTAAAAATTAAGCACTTCCTGCTCCAACTTGCCTGCAGAGCCAGAGAACACTATGTGCAACATCTGCATCACCATTAAACATTAAAAATGAGCCATGTATACCCACACTTATGAAGGCACTAGCAAAAGAAAGGAACAACCAACTTACTGCTGGCAGTATCTGCGACTGCGAAATGATGCTGTTGGGTAAACTGTTCTGTCGACTTTCTGTGGTCACTTCTGCCCAAGTGACTTGAAACCCTGTCATGGGTTGGTGAAGGTCTGTCTTAGATATCTTCCAGGAAAAATGACCAGTGATGTTACCTTCCTGAACAATGAAAGACGCAGATAGGTTCTCGGGTTTGGCCAACACTTTGGGTAGAACTGGCACTATAAATTTGGAAAGCAAAAAAGAGAAGCTAAACTTTGAGAGATTATCTTCAATTTAATTTCACAAATTAAATTTCACAAATCAGGATCAGACAGAGCTCTCTTTGTGGTGTTACCCATGATCCAGCCAGCTTTTTGGCATCACATTTTCAGTGTTACCCAAAGCCTATCTTCGATATATTTCTCTGGCATTTTGGGCCAAATCAAACTTCAGATCAAATGCTGTCGGTTGTGGAAAGGAAAGCTCATGGCATGTAAAGATCTAAGTGCCTCATTCACAGCCAACCATCCTCCTGCTCCTCTGTATTTCAAAATACCTGAACTCCAACTTGGAGTTTTGGAACCACAAGAAAACCCACAGGATAGCACAGAACTCCATAATTCAGCCAAAGAGTAAAATTCATGCTCTAAAACTGCAGTACAAGTTAATAGGGGAAAGATATACATGGGTTGCAGTTGCCCAGGAAGGCTGTAATGCTGGAAACTGTCAGGAGAAGTGGTAAGGAAGTGTAGTCATGGAAAGCAGGACTCTGGAGCATGGGGGTACCCTTGGGGACAGCAGGGGCTCAGTGCAAGAAGGCTGCCCTCTAACTGAAGAGAAAGATTTCCAGACTTGGCTGTGCAAAGGCATGGCTGACCTGACCTAGGACTAGCTGACCCCAGAGGTCCTCTCCGATCAGTATCTCCATAATTCTGCTATCTCCATAACCCTCTAGCTATACATTATGGCAATGCTGTAAAAGGTATGAGTGTCTGTATTTGTTATTTGAGAGCAGAATTAGCCTAAAAAAAATCAAACTGAAAAAGCAGCTTGTATCAGCAGCAAAATATTGAAAAGATGAGTCAAACCAGCATAATTATGTTTACAGTTAGCATCCATCATTATCATAAATATATCTTGAAAACTGTTCTTCCTTACAAAAGTAAAAACTGTGTAATAACAAATGTCATAAAAGTCCACTAAAATTACACATAACTGGCAAAACAATAATATACTAGCCAAAATTGATACTGATCTGTATTTCAGTTGATTTTTCACCTAAACATCAGTCATATTTTTATTTGTTCTGAATCTTTCATTTCCTGTTTTAAAATAGCTTTTAAAGATTCTTTTTTGGTGATTAGAAATGCATTTGGAACTATTTGGCTAGTTCTCCAGGCCTTACCTC
>NW_008653533.1:29804-56797 GCF_000695815.1 Acanthisitta chloris | reverse complement strand
GGACAATTAATGTGCTTGTGGTTTTTTTCTTTAAATGCAGAGCAAGGTGGGGTAACAAAGGAAGCACTCTCAGCCTTAAAACGACCTTTAGACTTTACAGGCAAAACAGTTACTTTGTATTTGCACGAAAAGGACAGGTCCTTCAGAATAATGTAGTTTTCCTACAACAAGAAAGACAAAAACATCACATGCTGCAAATAGAGCTCTTGAAAGAAAGAAAAAAAAAAGAAGAAATTGAAAAATAAGGTTGGCAAAAGATTTAAAGTTTTCTCCAAAAAAATATTTTCCTGGTGTGCTTAACACATGCCAACATGTTTTTGACTCAGAGAAGAAAGCATACATTGCCAATGCTATGATTATTTTCAGAAGTAAAATATATTAGCATGGTATTTGAATATGTCCTTCAATTCTACTCAGTTCCTTGGCCATGCTGCATCAAAGCAACTGACTTCTAATATTTAGAACAGTCTCTCTGAATGATGGCAGTGGGGGTAGCAATGTGAGGATGTCAATGCTAATCGAATTAAATGAGTGTAGGAAAGCTGAGTTAAGCTACTGTAAATGACAGGCTTCATTCATGTTTCACTTTTTAAAAGCACATTCAATGTTCAGCATGGCACTATGGATCCATTTTTTGCCATTTTAGTACATGAACTACTTCTATATTCTTATCAGAAAGAAAAGATCCATAGTTAAACGACAAAGCTCAAGTCTCTGTTTAAGGACAATGAGTGGAGAAGAAAACTTTACACAAAGTGTAAGTGTCCTCCTAAATTCTGACTGTTGTCTGAAGTACTTTTGAAAATCACAGTCTGAAAGCTTTAGCACAAATCATATATGGGGAAAAAAATGTTTGCTTTTTCCTGAGAAAATGTCAAAAAATACCTTAACTGGCTAAGGTCAAAAGTCTTTTACTTCCCTTCAGAATCACTGATTTCCTGTGCACTTCTCCATAACTCCCCCTTTTTTTCTAATCACAAATTGGATTAGTCTAACTTTCAATTGGAAGGTCATTTTCAATGGGACAGAGAGATTGGGTTGAGAATCGACTTGACTCTCCACCTTTCACCTGCCAGGAGAGTGCCCCAATAGTCTTGATGTCTCTGTAAAATTGTGACTGGAGTATTTTTATTTTTTATGACAGGGCCTAAATGCTTAAGACTGAAAGCATAAGGCCTTATCTTCCTTGACCTATCCATATCTAGTACTAAATATTTTGTAGTATCCACCTTCTTCTCTTTGCTTGTAGTTATATTCTCCCTCAAAAGAAACACAGAGTTTCCCAAAGTAGGTTGGATCAATTACCATAACATGATTGAAAGGAAATAAATAAATTAATCCCACAATGCATTTGGAGAGATGTACAGTCTTTCCTGACCTCTAGTGGAAACAAACTTGTTAAATGTTAACTTTTTTCTATCTCCAACGTGCATATCTTGAACTATTGGGAATGATCATAACATGATGTCACAATCATTTTTTAAATCCACCTCTAATATTTGCTTTGCTGACCCCCTGAGACTGTAAGTATTACAAGCTAACAGTGTCCTGTGTGAGAAATGATGTGTTTTGATTTACTCTACTTTTATATGCCATTATCTCCCCTGAACTGATGTGGCAGAATAGATCAGGGTAAGAAAGAAAGGTGAATTGTGATTTTGTCCATTCTCCATAACCTGCTAAATCTATTGTGATGCACCAATCACATTACTGTGTTGTTCAAATAATGTGTTACAGAGACAGATGACACTTGATTGCCAACAACTGAGTATGTAGAACTGCCACTGCAATATATATTTGGGCTGACATGTAGTTACACGGAGCTTTTCTCCTTATCTTATATCTGTATGACCTCCAGATTTAATGACTAGTATTTTTCACCTAGAGTGATTTTTTTTCTTATTCTATTATTCTTCTCAGGGTTGTCAAACTCACCTGCATGTCTAAAAGAAAACCTGGTTTATTAATTACTATTATTACTGTTCAGTATTTGCACTGCTAGAGACCTACATTACTAATTACAGATAAAGCTTCATGTTCTGTATGCTGTAGAAATACATAAGCACTTAGTTAAGAAGTTTGCCTGGTCTCATTTTCTGAAAAACACCACCAAAGACAAAATATTTTAGCCTAGTGTGGATTTAAAAAAACAACAGCAAACAACCCAAAACAGTCCAGATGCATAATTTTCATCTTTTGCCCAAGAGGAAAATAAAATAGAAGCATCCTTACTTTATCTATGAAACAGGGTATAAAGCATACTGTGTTATGTCACAAAACCTTCCTTTCTCTTGCTGTTTAGAAGCTAATCAGAGTCAAGCACAAGACTGAATAGAGACTTACATAAGTCAGCTCTGTTACTTTCCCAAGTCCTTTGGTGTCATTGTGTGCACAGGACTCCAGTAACCAGTGAACTTGGAACTGATTCATGCTGGTATCTAAATTATATAAAAAGAGAGGAAAAGACACATATTATATGTATGCTTTCACCATTGCAAGTTTTCTGGCTTGTCTGGATAAAAATAGAAGTTTTAAGTACTGTAGAGTTGGTAGTTCCTCACTTGTTCCTAAGCAACCTTGAACAGAACAGAGAAAATATTATACACCAATGTGATTTAAACCTTGTATCGGCTAAGGGAGATAAATTTAAAAATGGTGAAATGTCATTTTCAGATATGTTAGCATATACTGCTTACATCTTTTTTAAAAAATCAAGAATTTAAATTGGGCATTAAAAAAATAATCTCAATGCTGCTACATCTAATCATCCTGCAAATAATGGGAATGACCTTGTGTCAACTGCCTGACTGTTTATATTGTTAGAGCATTGCAGTACTACTGCCTGGCACTGCTTGAGAATCTGTGCCTGAAGATATATGAAACTGCCTGTAAATCCCTGAGCTTTCTCCTTTCAGAATACATCATAAAACCTGTTCAGTATCTGTCCAAATAAAATTCTAGTCTTGACTCTTAGGAATAATACTGAAGGCTTGAGTTTGCTCCCGTTTAAATCAATGACAAAACTTGCTGCAGTATCAACACTATAAGCTTTCAACTTATTTCCAGCTCTTCTAGTTTCTTGTCTAATAATGCTTGAATAAGGAAGCAAAACAAAGAACAGTAAAGAATTAGACAAAAGAAGGAAAAGTCATTAGATAGTGCAAATAGTTCCTGACATTTTTCTGGATTTCATTCTCTATACAGGGGATGCAAAATTATGTCTGTTATTATTAATTTGCTTGGTATGACATAGCCACTAATGCCAAGTGCCTGATTGTGGGTTTCAGGAGGGAGAACAAAAATTTTTGATGCCTTAAGGGCTGATTTGGCATTAAGACTGCTATGAACAATTTGGATGCAGAAAGGAAGGATTGTAAACTGAAAAGAAAATAAGTAGTGCCTGAAACTAGCTGAAATGGGATTCTGGTGAAAAAGACAGATTAGAAGCTCCTTGAAATAGATTTTTGCATTAGCTGTCTTCATAACAACATGTATGCTAATTGTCTGATTTCTTTGAAAACAGTATTTTAAAAAAATGTGTCTATAAAAAAATATTTTGCTGCTTTATGATTGTTCCATGTCATTTAAATAAATAGAGAAATGGATGTGCTTTTGTTTGTCTCTTCACTGCTGGGCTTTCCCACTTCATGTGCCTATTGGATGAAGACACAAACTCACAGTGCATTTTAAAGTAGATTTCATCTCTTCCAGTTCACTCAGTTATTGCCTATCACCTGCTAGATGATCTTTAAGGTCCCTTCCAATCCAAACTGTTCTATGATTATTTCAAACTATCTGCATGGGTGGACTGCCCTTTGCAAAGATAAAAAATGGCTATTTTCACTTTTAATAATTTCCACTTGCAACCCATAAATAAATTACTCTCCCTTGGGCAGAGATTTATCCAAGTCAATCAAGCCATCAAAAACTGGATAAAACACATACTTTGCATAGGTTACTGATTATCTCTACATTGGCAACTGGTGAAAGACAAACCTCAAGCACCATGACCTTACAAGAGCTCAGCATTCAGATATATTGATGTAGGAATTTACTAGGCCTCTGTTCAGAAATGTAATTCCAAATAGAATCATAGAACCATAGAATGGTTTGGGTTAGAAGGGACCTTATAGATCACCTAGTTCCAATCCCCCTGCCATGTGCAGGGACACCTTCCACTAGACCAGGCTCCTCAACGCCCCATCCAACCTGGCCTTTAACACTGCCAGGGATGGGAAAAATATTTTTTGCTTCTAGCTACTGGCACAGTAGAATTCTGTTTGGATTTTATGGTAGCTCCACCTCCATTCACTATGTGAGTTTCTGCTGTCAGGCAGTTCTTTTCTTCCTTCCCACTTCTCTTCTGAATTAGTAAGCCCCTAGTAACGCATTGTAAACAGCTGTGGATTCTGATAACTTTTCTATTTGAGGTAGAAAATCAGAAATAGGTTAAAGAATCCTATCAACTTGGACTGTAAATGTAGGATGAAGGTTTTCAATAAACATAATTTCATAATTTTATTTGAATAAATGAATCTTATATTTGATAGTGCTTACATCTGGTGTTCTGATAACAACCTGTACTGAAAATAGAGCATTTATTTTTTTTTCAGTGAGTATGCAATTAACAGTTACCTGAAAAGGTTTTTGCATACATATGTACACTGACTGTTATAAACTGGAAGGCACTGTGACAGCTGGTGCTCGTGCTAAGTTTATCCAAAAGATTTCATTAGAACAAGGCTTTTTGACTTCCCTAAACTTTTATTTTCAAGACTAAAACTTCTTCAATTCTTGCCTCCACCTTTATGATTGTTGCTATCTTAAAAAAAATTGAAGATACACAGGTTAAATGCTATGTGTTAAAAAGATGAATGCAAAAACAATTCCCAATAAAAAATCTCCCATTTTCTCCTTTTAAAAAAATCTATCCTGTCAGTGCCTAAAGTCTGAATAATACAATACAATGCAATATAATACAATACTATAAAGTCTGAAATACAATAGGGAAGTAGCTCCTATTTGATACAGAATTTTTTTACAAGACTGGTTTAAAAATTATCTTTCATTCTTTTAAAAGCAAAAGGAAACGAAATGCATGGAATGGTCTAAAAAGCCACAATAAGAGAATTCAGAAAAATGATGAAAATATGCATTTGATTTATATAGTTGCTCATAAAACTCAAGGCTCTAGAGTTTTGCTTTTATGAAACACTATACAGCTGATTTTGTGTTTACAAAACATGCAAAAAAAAAACTTATTACAGCCATCCTTTCAGCAATACACATTCTCCTAATGAGATCACTATTATAATTTTCCTTAGATTTTTGGTTTCAGCTGTCTATTACAAACACAGGGATAGGTACTGGGCAAGCCAACCAAGCTGCAGTCTAGCTGAATGCCAGAAACTGCCACCAAAGCCAATGGCTCTGGATTAAGCCCAGCTAAGGTTAATACATTGATCCCACAGCCACATCTTTTTCTGAAAAGCCATTTGAGTAGTTAATATTAACAGAATATTCAATATTCTGGGACTGATGGGACAGATTGGGACAGTTTTGTCCCAAGAGAGGACAAACTGGGACTGATTTTGGACAGTTTTAGCAGAAAGCTCTGCTATCCCTTCTAAAATAGGTACATAATACTGACAAGAAGTTGCCAGACTCCTTCAGGCTGCTTCCCTGATATTTCAGATGCCACAGGATAAAGCATTTTTGTATGTAATCAATCACCTTCTTAAAAGTTTGGAGTTTTCTTGATTCCATACTTCCAGTTAGGAGCCTTTATAAAGCATTGTAACTTCATTTTTCTCATGGTTAGAAAGTCTATTTGACACTAAAAAGAGTGGTGCTTGCACAAAGAGCAAACATTCATATTTCCCAGAACTTATTTATATAGAAACACTGAACTTGAAGTATGTAATAAGTACTAGCACTCATTTGAGCAGCTCTAAGCTTGTGAAATTAGTCAACAGAGTAGCCACTTCAGTAAGAACAGCAGAAAGTTTATTCAAATAGCTACTTTTATTTTCAAGCCTATTTAAATTTTAAAAAAAAAGCAAACCAGGACTATTGCTTTAAAAATCTCTTAACATTACTGACATGGAAATGATGTCCACCTGTCAAAGCTAAAGATTTTTAGATATTTAAGACAGTTGCACATAACTAAACTTTTCAGATAAACTAATTGCTGATTTTAATAACTCTGACTATGATTTTTAATGTCGATTTTATGAACCATAAAATGAATTCATAGAGTTAAGAAAACATTTCTATACAGACACAACATGATCATATTCTTAAAATTCCATATACACTTAGCTCTTTTGCTCACCACAGGTATGGAGCTAACTTTGATGGACAGAAATCTTAAATCTCTAATTAGAAAGGTATGGATCAAGGGATGCTATAAATCATGTGGTTTTGAATTCACCCAAAACTGTCCTATCTCTGTAAAACTCTCTATCAACTGTGTTTGGAAATACGTTCTTCACCAGATTTAACTGTTTTCTTCCTCTCCTCAACCTAACTTTAGTTCCATTTTAATAAAAGTAAATAAATATATTTCAGATTTTTCTGACTGGAAAACGTGCATTTATTCTTTATCTTCAAGCAGTAAAAACAGCTCAAAATCCTGCAAATACTTCAGTTTGCCACTTGAAAAAGTGCACGTTCATATCCACAAATTAGGCATTTTAAACTTTTAAGTATCATTTCAAGTACTGCAACATAGCCTAAGCCATGGTTGTAAGATGGGTACTAGGAATACTCTAGGCCTACATTCTACATTTGCTAAATCTCATCGTCTCCCCACGAAATTTAAAGCTCTGAGAATCATTCAGAAAAATAACCCAACACAATACCAGGGAACTGCAACTTTTCCTAGTTGAAATTTTTGGTTTAAATGGTTCTACAGTTTCTTGAAAAGTAGCTAAATTTTAAGGGCAATCTTTTTCCCTCATCTTTGCCAACATTTTCCACATTTTTGTTTTATACATTTACATTACTGCTGGCCATATGAATAATTTCATATAATGTGGTTTCCTTTTTTCTACCATTGTACTATGTTTGCGTCAAATACTCGTATCTGCTTTATATTGCAGTGGCTGCTCCAGAAGGATGCCAACTTGACAACCATGAGGAACTGAAGTCTACTTTATAGCTAAAAATCTGGCACAGCATGGGCAGAACAGTGAAATCTGTCCACACAGCCCAATGCCACCAATATAGACCTGCTGTTGCTCCAGGAGTCCAGGCAAACAGACTTAAGATGTATTTATTTCTTTGCATTCCTGTGATCCACAGCAAGAAAATTGGAGGAGAGTATTTTGGGAACTGGGGCTAGTTCTGCTGCTGGTTTGGTGGAGGTCTTTAGGCAAAGCACTTCATGGCTCCTTACCTCTGTTCCACCCCTGTCAAATAGTGATAATGATAACGGTGTCTGCTGTAAAAGTATTTCAGCTCTTGAGTTGCATATTATTGTGATGAGGGTTTCTACCATTTGGTACAAAAAAATGCCAATTAATACCAGCTGTGACAGCACTATTATGCAGGCAAGCAAATTATAAAAACTTATGAGAAAGGAAAATCAAATGGGATTTGCTGGAAAACAAAATTTCATAGCAGACATGTTCAACAACAGCAGCTCAAATTAAGGTTTAATTGCCATAAAAATGTCTGGCATCAATAAACACGATAACATCAAGTTGATTTCTGCAACATGACAGGATTTAAAGTCATTAACGTGCCATGTCTGATAGATTTTCCCATTAGAATAAAATAAGGTAAAAAAATAAATATTACAAAATAAGACACACTTATATGAAAACCTTTATCTGGCAGCACAAAAATATTAATATAATATATATAACTAGCAGATGTCAATTGAGTATTTCAGAAAAAAGGGAACGGTGATCTATATTTTTTTTCAAGATGCCTCAGCAAACCGACTCCTTCTAAAATATATATATAATCAATATGCTAACACTGTGTCAAAAGGAGTTGTTATCAAAGTTTGAAAGATAATTAGCTATATGTAAACTTGCTGTCTTCATTCAAACCTAACCTTTCTTCAAACAGAATGCCATAAGGAGGCTGAAATATCTATGAAACTCTTCAGTAAGCAAATTACTGAAACAATTTTTGCTGCGTGCAGCTAAACCTTCACATTTATTATCTTTTGTTAGATATGATATTCCATGTAGCAAACTGCAGTGATTATTTCTGACTGGACACATGTTTTTTGTTTTTCTTCTCATTCTGTGGGGGTTGATCTTACAAGCTTCTGAGCACTCTGGCCCTGATTCAATAAAGCACTTAGGCATATGAACAGTTGTGTTGACTTCGATAGTTAAGGGCAGCTAATGGACCAGGCCAGAAAGTTTAAAACCTAGTAAGATCAAGACACTAATGATGACACAAACTGTAGTTAAAAGATGATCTTGAACATGTCTTTGATGGTCTTAGACTAATAGGAAGAAGGAAATACAGGAAAATTAAGTAAATTCCTTTCTGGATCATGTGTCTTGCAGCATTACTACTCTAAAAATAGGCTACAGCAAAGGGAAAAGATTTTATATTTAATATCACAACACAGGGCAGAATCTGCTCAGGGTACATGAAGTGCAAATCAGTATCTACAAATCAGTATCTAATTAATTGTTTCTACAATAAAGTTATAGTATGATTTTGGGGAGCTCTGTATAAATCCTGTGTCAAATAACACACCATCCATGAAAAAAGGATGTATCTTGTTGTATTGATGATAGTACTGTGGTAAATGTAAAAGTAGCAGTGGTAAATGGTGAAATTTATTGTATCTTGCATCCAGTAAAACATATTATCATCTCTGATGTGCCCAAAGATGTGTACAAGTTGAAGGCTCCTGAAGATATGTTCCTGCTCTTTCTCCTCCTAGTATGCACACCCAGATACACCTTTACATCTGTGAATCTAATACAAAACAGAACTGATTCCAACCCAACATTCCAGCAGAAGGATGAGCAGCAGTGTTTGCTCTGCAGCATCACCTGCCTGTATTTCCACACCAGCTACTAAGCAAAGAATGCACTGGTGCCCTCTCAAGCTTGTGGTCATCTATTTATCAGACCAACATTCTTGTCCATGTCTAGACAGAGATCTATGGTATGCAATTTTCCATAAACACTTTTTCTGCTAATACTCAGTTGCTGGAGAGGTCCTGAAAAATATGCAGTGAAGGCTGAAATATGGGCAAAATCCAAGTCAATAAATGAAGTAGTGTTATTTACTGCTAGTTCCTTCAGTTTTGAAGTCCTGATGAGCATACCCACATGGTATTTATTGCATGTAATAACAGCATGACTGAAGACCAGTTTGGGAAGGGATCCTTCAGCAAACTGCAGAGAAGCAAAATATGATCTCAGTCAGTACTAGATCTTACCACTTATTTCTTCACATATTGGTTCATGAGCCATTATATGACTGTGCATCATGGTGTCCAACATTTGCAATCTAAAGCTAATGATAGGACAAGAAATAATAATAGAATAACAAGTGCTGTTTTATTCATGGTAGTTTAGCAAACGCAAAGTGACATAAACACAATTTAGCTTCAACTAATGTTAAAATGTGGCATTAATGCACTAATGCATTGTGAGTCTCTCTGCACTCCTCTTTTCCCTGTAAAAACTATTGGTTCTGTCACAGGCATTTTAGGTAAGTTCTCTTAAAAAAATTAAATTAAAACAGCTCTGTCTCTTTAGCTGCCTGTGCATTGATTTGCCCAGTGGTATAACTAAAAAAAGTCAAAAAAACTAAAGTTTTGTTTGGTTATGAAATTCATGGTATTCATGACACCTCTGAGAAAAAAAAAATCTTTTTAATAATCACTTATTCAAGCAGTATGATTAAAATAAACATCAAAACCTTCAGTTGACATTTAAACTTCATTCAATAAACACTTCCTAACACGGCAAACTATACTGTTTCCTGCTCTTACATGGAATATAAGCAGTGTCAATTAAATCACAAAGATTTTGTTTCTCACATTATGCCATTTAAAACAAACTTTCTTTCTATAGAACACATTCTTTGTATAATACAACAATAAGCATTTCAAAAAAATGCTATTAACAATTACTGTGTAATTTAAAGACAGGCCTGAGCCATGGAGTTTTGTCCATATCTAGACCAAGGAAGCCTCAAGGTTTGAAGATGTTTATATTGAAGGATTTAAGTCTGGGATCATCTCTAAGCCGGATTAGCTCTACCCTTACTCATTTTCCCACACAAAACATCCTATACAAAGTGAGTTCAACAGTATCTCATTCTGGTTTTCTATTACAAGGAAATTTGGCTCTTGTAAGCTCCAAGTCTCACAATAGCTGCTTGTAGCCTGAATAGAAGCTTCCTACATTCCTCCCTCATAACCAGATTTTCAAAGCTATCTAAGCATCCAGAACCTGAATTTAATGAAAAAAGAAAAAAACCCCAAACAAACATGTCCAAAGCTCACTATGGTTAGACATGTATTGAAAATGTCACTAGGTACTCTATTGTTAACTTTAGCCTTCTGTGTAACTTTGACAAATCTGGACAATAATTTAGGTGAGGAGGCTATATTGAGGGTTAATAATCTTGGAATTTCTCCCACTTCCAGGGTTAAGGGACAGACTCAGTTTATCCCTAACTCCACAGTGGGAGAAGATGCAGAGATGCACCTGCTGCTCCCTTCTCTCTCATACCCCATGCAAAAGCCATATGGGTGGGTTTGCAGGCATGTACAATCCATCAAGTTTCAAAACTGGACTTTCCTGATATGTATCATGGCAAATGATACAGGATGTTGCTTTGCTGAACTGGTATTCAAAAAGTTAATGGCACTACCACGCAGTTTCTAAATGTGCAGCTCAAGATTAATGACTCTACAAGAAAAAGAGCAGAACCAGGTAAATACCTATAAAATCATGTGCATGCAGACAGGGTGAACAGAGCCTGACTGTTTTCTGTGTCACCAACGTAAGAATTAGCATTCAAATGAAGGCAGAAAAAATGGCTTCAAAACAAATTTTAAAATGTACTTCTTCAAAGAACAAGCACTTAAAGCTCTGGAACTACATAGCCCAGAATGTTTCAGATGTCCCAGAATTATGTGATCCTGATGTGACACTGGATATTACCATGGAAGATAAATGCATCAAAAGTGAATAAATACAACGACATCACATTGGGCTCAGGAATTTTCATTAACCAAAAGTTGTCTGGAGCTGGGACAATAGTCTGCAGAAGTATCATTACACTCTTGCCCTATCCTTCTGTTCCTTTGGATTTGCTTTTGGCCACTGACTAGAACCTGCTGGTCTAGACTACTATGGATATTTTTACATTCAGTTTATGATCACAGAAGCAAAAGGAACTGGTGTTTAACAACTCATTATACACCAGCTGCATACATGTGACATATTTAAATTCAGATTATGATTTCAGTGTCAGATACCCCTTTTTTTGGTGTCTTTCCCTCCAACTCTAGCTATTCATTCAAATAGTCCAGATTCCTTCCCTGTCTGTAGTGTTTATACAACCGGTTTTATGGCCACCTTATAAAGTAGTCTAATTAAAAAGTACAGGTTAAAAAGAGGCACGTAGAGGAAAATTGACCCAATTTACAAGAGGACACTTGTTTGTCTAAATCACCTTCACCATGAGCATGATGACTCCCTGCTGACAGTTTAACCCCCCCTGGATCATAAGATAAATGCTTTATTCAGAACTTGGGCAGGCTAAGAGACCTCTCATGAGCAGTTATTAGCCATAGCTGATAAGAGGTACTTTGCTAAACTGCAGTACCTCAGTATCTTTTCACTCACAGTAGGAATGGTAGGATTGCTCCAGGTATGCTAGTGTAAGCATGTAAGACAGAGCTTTGGCTTAATACGACCTAGTGATACAGTTTGGGGAAAAGAGAGGAAGAATTAGATGGCAAAAAGCTTGCATTTAATCCCTCAGTTACTGAGACTGCTTAACAACAGACACTGCCTTTGACAAGCTAAGTGATACCATATATGTATGCACATATACCAATATAAAATACCGTGTTTATTGTTAAAATAATTAACTTCATAGGTTGTGGGAATATTCAAGAAATAATAAGAAATGCAGAAAATGTGCACTAGGCAGAAAGTATAATTGAAGGTACATAAAGACGCTGGTCTTAAAAATGTACTTTTTCCTGAAGAATTAAAAATCAGGCAAGAGTTTATTTATTAGTTGGCCAGTTAACTCACTTCAATGCCTTTAAGTGAGTTAAGTCTTGATAAATGATTTTGCAATGCAATATTGGATGTGTATCTGCAGTCTGACCACAGGTACTCACTCATCCCATCTAATGATGGTCTATCATTGGATTGCACTCATGGACCAGGTAATTTGAAATTATATTTCTATTTGATCTTTTAATGTAAGTTCAAAGGAAATGAAGCTTAAATTTCTATCAGTTACTAGACTTAAGAATAAAGACTTCTTTTAAATGCATAAATTAAGTCAAATAAATACACTTTCACAGTTAGAAAAGGTGTTCTGGAGTATGATTCAGGTCATACTGAGGGCTTGTGAACAGCCCACACTATGTAAATTTTAAAATGAAGCTATAAATGGAACAGCTATACAAAGTATCAGAACTCATCTGTTGAATGTTCTGGACAAAACCAGTCCAGTACAGCCACAATTTGCCTTCAGCAGACATCAGTGGGTGTCTTTTAAGCAAAATCAGTCTTCTGTGCTGTCTGAGCTCTGGACCACAGTGGGTAGCTCTGATTTAGCTTGTGCTATTTGATTTCCTGGCAGACTTTGAATCAATTCCAATTACATTCTTGGGACTAATAGTTGGACAAACTTGCCCTCATACCAAGGGCTTTAACCACCTACCCTGAAAGGTATGGAGGTTTGGAAGCAAGTGAAAGGCAACAAGTAACAATTTTCAGTTCTGCTTGTGCAAACATGAAGAAATGCAATAAATTGTGCCCTTGAAAGACTCTCCAATATTGCCCCATTTGCAGGGGAGATTCCACTGAGGTTGCCACTATTGTAAATGCAATTTTAAAATTTTATTACTTGTCCCACTGACCAATCACAGACTATCAGCTCTACCAAATTGTATTATTTGTGGTTGATGTTCTTCATGACTCCTACTAGTAACTTCTTGTTACCACTTGGACATAAACCAAACAGTCGGAGTCATGTAGTCTGTTTGGAAGTACAACAGGCACAACTGGACATGGTCAGTTACTCCCCTTTTCATTCTCTCCAAAAAGGCAAAGAGCTTTCTCGTGGAACTGCATTAGGCCTATGTAACACAAAGTTAGGGAGGAGTAGGAATCACACAAATGCTTCTGACAGGACATTCTTTAAACTCTGGACTAATTTCCTATGAGAGTTAAAGCTGACAGCATTACCTATCTCCCCAGGCAGGATGCTGTGGAATACCACAGGATACAGGCATCTGAGCCAGCTGTAGTACATGTGGAAAAGCAAATTATGCAATGTCTACTAGTGCATTCTTAGTCCAGGATTCCTGTGCTTGGGCCCAGCTTTACTAATTAAATCCCAAAATACTGATGCACATTATGCACACCTCCACAGCCCTGCTGCTGGGACAAAGTCTCTGTATTCTCATGGAAGTGTGAGGGCAATATATTGGTATATACTTCACTATAATTAATAGTGAGGTCATTTTGTTGAAGAACCATCTGGGCCACAGTGATACCTTGAAGTACAAATATTTTACTGCATAAATATCGATAATTAGAATATGGCCAGCTGCTCAAACACTAATCTGCCTAGTGCAACAGTTAGCACCAAACTAAATAATGCATTAGCACTAAGCAAGTAAAGCTGAATTCTTTATAATAACAACAAGAAACTCCAACTGGCATTGAAGGGTTTCATTAGCTTCAATGGCTCTATTTCCAGAAGAAAGGACCATTGGATAACATGGGGAAAGCTTTCAATTATTTTAAAACCTGTCATATGAAATACCTTATTACAAACAAAAAGTCAGCATATACAGTCACTTCATTTATGTCCTTGAACTAAGTGAGAGTTAATTTTGTTTTCCTAAGATCTGGCTTTAAAAGCATTTGTGGTAGTTTTCTGTTTGCTTTGCCTTGCCTTGCATTTTATTCTTCCCTGTAATTTAATTCATTATTCTTGTTTGGTTGATTTATCAGACAATGGAGGATTCTCTGCCTCTCCCTGCCTTAAGTGTTCTTTTTTACTTCTGCTTTAGCATTTACAGAAACACAAAGAAAGAAGCCTGAAGCCAAGTCCTAATGCATTTTAAATATTTGTCTTTTTAACGAAAACCAAGGGGCAGATATATTGATTTTAAATATCTAGAAGTACTTAAAATGTTTAATTTAAACAGGGGGAAGTAAATGCACATAGACTTCATTCAAAGAAAAGTGAAGGAAACTAAAGTGTTACCTGAGCAAGGAGAGTTGCATTGTACTCAAATAACAGGCACTGAGAAAAGGGTAGTGAAAGCAGAGTAATGGGTTAGAAAATATTGTTGTGACATGTTGCTTTGGAAAGAAATTGCATTTTAATATTTTATGTATTATAATTATTGCAGCAAGTGGTAAGAATTGATGCACTGAGTTCACAAAAAGTTGGGTTTTTCCCTTGGGCTTTATGTATTATAATTATTGCAGCAAGTAGTAAGAATTGATGCACTGAGTTCATAAAAAGTTGGGTTTTTTCCTTGGGTTTATAGGAAATATCTTATTTTCATATGCAAAAACCTCAGCTCTCTAGTTGTCCAATCACTGAAAAACAGAGAAAACCTTAGCACCTTTTTGTTTTCAGACTTTCAGTCTTTATTACTGCACAAGATACTGAGAATCTTAATAATCCTAAGTAGCTAATCCTTTTAAGTAGAGGGTTCAGGGTGCATCCACTCTTGGTAATGGATGGTGCTCTCTGACTGCAGCACCAAGGAGTTAAAAGTGATTTGTTTAATTTGATTCCACCATTTGATATAAATAGCTCCTAATTTCTAATTTCACACAGTCAAGATGGCCAAAGCATCTGGCCACAAACACATTCTTTTCATTTACAAAAGTAGGTTTCCTGCTGTTTAAAGAATGTACTTTGCTTCTCTAATCCCAGGCCTAAGTCAGAGGCAGCAAGTGAAAGACATTTTCTTCCTTCAGAAAGAAGCTATTGTATTCATATGCAATATACTTTTTGATGACTCTGCCTAGCAAAATTATGTGCATTTGCTAAGTACCTTGTACTGCCTGAAGTGTGGAGATATTTCTGCTAGCATACATCCTGAAGTGAAGTTATTATTGCCATAATACCGAAACATTCAAACTGAAAGATTATTTCAGAAAGAGATTTATTTTAATGTAAAGTCCAGATCCTACATTCCATTCATTCCTCATGCTTACTGAAGTTAGTGGGACTTAAGAAATGACACCTGAAGAACAGCAGTAGTTAAGTCTTTCCAGCTTACCAAATTGCAGCACATTATGATGCATATATATGGAAATCCATCCACTTACTCAGACTTCTACTCAAACACTGTGTTCACTTTCTGAGTACTGATGCACAATCACTCTTTTACTGCATAATAAAGACAGTTTGGTTATAGTTTGCAACACCCCCTCCATTGCAGTTGTGGCATGGGACAGAGGTCTGATGAATTCTGTTCAGAAGGATGATATAAAACCAAGCGTTTCAGCCCTGATGTCATCACTGTGTTCTTTTCACTAGCTTTCTAGAGGCACATCTGCAAATTTCACTGAGGGATACATCTTCATAGTCATGGAAGAACTACCTTTGAATGTCAAGAGATTTGACCATACCTTCTGTAAATCCTAAGGCACACTGCAATAAACTTAGGTGGCCTCTGCAGGCTGGTATTCATGAAGGACAAATTCCCTGTCATTGAGAAAACAATAACAACATCTGTTATAGGGCCTTACAGACAGAACTGAATAACTTGATTTAACTTCAGAGTTAGTTATGCTTTGAGCAGATGGTTGGAGCAGCTGACCTCCAGAGGTCCCTTCCAACCCATTTAAATTATTCTATGATTCTCATCTATTTTGGGCTCTTTAGACTGACTAAAATGATTTAAATTCAAAAGCAAAACAATTTCTCATCTAACAATGGGAACAATGAAAATAAAGAAATAATCTAAAACAACCTTAGGGATATGTTTGTGTTTCTTTAAGTGGTATAAGCAATTCACACAGGTCTTTCCTTCTGTTTCTGAAATCTGTGGTATGCTGTGATGCTACAGTGTTTGGAGACAGTGCAAAATTCTTCTATAGAGCCACCAGTCAGCACAGAATGGTATGACCATTAAATTCAGGAATACCACAAAAAATTTCTGTGTGGTTATTACTACAGAAAATTAATAACACTCTTCTTACTAAAAGAAAGACTATTGCTTTAGTAGCATTAACGTTTTCATTACAGCTAAAAGAAACTCTATATCAACATAACAAAGGCAAGTGCAGGGTTCAATAAAGTTGGACAAAAGCAAAGACAGGATTCTGCAGCTGGGGAAGAATAACCCCGTGCACCAGTACAGGCTGGGGGCTGACCTGCTGGAAAGCTGTCCATGAGCCAGCACTGTGCCCTTGTGGCCAAGAAGGCCAATGGAATCCTGGGGTGCATTAGGAAAAGCATTGCCAGCAGGTCAAGGGAAGTGATCCTGCCCTTCTATTCAGCCCTAGTGTGGCTACATCTGGAGTACTGAGTCCAGTTTTGGGCTCCTCAGGGCAAGAGAGACATGGAGCTCCTGGAGTGGATCCAGCAGAAAGCAGCAAAGATGATTAAGGGACTGGAGCATCACTCTTATGAGGAAAGGGTGAGGGAGCTGGGCCTGTTTAGCCTGGAGAAGAGAGAACTGAGAGGTGATCTTGTCAATGCATTTAAATATCCGAAGGGCAGTTGTCAAGAAGATGGGGACAGAGTCTTTTCAGTGGTGCCCAACAACAGGGCACGGGGCAAAACAGGCACAAAGTGAAACAGGGAAAGTTCCATCTAAATATGAGGAAAAAATTCTGTACTTCGAGGCTGACAGAACACTGGAACAGGCTGCCCAGAGAGGGGATGGAGTCTCCTTCTCTGGGGAAATTCAAAACCTGCCTGGATGTGATCCTGTGCAATCTGCTCCAGGTGAACCTGCTTTAGCAGGGAGGTTGGGCTAGATGATCTCCTGAGGTCCCTTCCAACCCCAATCATTCTGTGATTCTGTGATAATATACCAGTTTACATGTTATTTAAAAAAAATATCCAAAATCAAAATAACACTTTTATTTCATCATCTCTGCAACCATCTCTTGTTAGGACCACAAAGTCTATTGCAGAAAGTACAAAAAAACTTGAAAACCAAACCAGACAAAGCAAAGATTGCTACGAACAATTGAAATTTGGTCCATTTACAAATGTTCAGCATGTTTAAGATGGAGGATTTTATTTCTTGAATTATTCTTGTAACATGGGAACTCTTACCATTATCAATCTACTTATTTCACATGGTTTCATAGTAGTTTCTTAACTTCTATGTTTTCCTTACCATTATCAATCTACTTATTTCACGTGGTTTCATGGTAGTTTCTTAATTTCTATGTTTTAAAGTTACACATTCAAATTTAGGAGTATAGAATGGCCGTGTTTCTCCACCAAAAAAATTGATTATTTTAATAGCAAAATACAGAAAAATGCATTCAAATTTAGGAGTATAGAATGGCCATGTTTCTCCACCAAAAAACTTGATGATTTTAATAGCAAAATACAGAAAAATAAGAACATTAGTGCAATCCTGTCAGGAAGGATTTGAACCCTGATTGCCTACCTACGAAGAAAATAGATGTCATGCCACAGAGCAGGCTCAGGTAAGCTCTCTCTCAGTATTTCCTATTATAGTTGCTGCACTCCAATACCTCCTACAACTCTGTAAACATGAGTTTAAGTCAGTGCAGTTCATAAAGTAGAGAGATGCATGGGTACAGTTTCTAGCACAGCTGGCTCCAGTAACTGCTGTCTTTCATAAAGACAAGACACAGCCAATATGCTTCTCCTGCTGTGTGCCTTGCACGGTGAAACAGACCTGCTCTGCAGAAAATTGTCACTAGTAAATTTACAGCCAGTACCACATCCATGCACTACATAATCTCCAAACTCCTGCAAGGACTTACAGAAGCTGCTAGCTTCTCAGGAGCAGGTAACTGCCTATATTTCAGTTCCACATGAGGCAATGGCTCCTGCTGAGTTACTGCATATGCTGTCACTCAGAACACAGGTATTATTTTTTTAAAAAAAAGAACATAAAAAAGTTGTATGACAAACTGCCATATTCTGCCCCTCTTTACACACCTTTGCAATCACTGTTTGCTTTGTGAAAAAAATTAAGGGATCTTCCACCGCATAGCTGGAGCATGTACTGAAACACCCGAGTGGCTGTCACAGAACTTGCCTCCAGGACATGACCAAAATGGACCTCTGGGTGTCCCCTGATATAACTGGATGCACACAGGTTCACACAAGATGACTCAGGTGTACAGTCAGCTACTCAGCAAGTCCATTCCTGGCACAAGATGACAGCATGAAACTCCATGTCATTTTTGATAGGTCTGTGACATATTTCTCTTTGACGTCCTCCAATTGTGGAGATTACACCACTTCTCAACACTCTTATTTCCAAACTAGCAGTGCTATAAGGATGCTAACTACCTTTTTTTTTTGTTGTTTTTATATAGTCTTTAATACAAATAACTCCAGTTTAGATGCAAACATTTAAGTACCTATGAATGTCTAATTCTAAGCTTGATGTCTATGTTACCATTATAATTAGTGGACACCTAGTTCAGGATATCTACAATGGAACAAGAATGCTGCAGTACTGGCCATGATTTTTTTCATTAAGTATTACTAAGTTTGGAAAGTTATTCATAAAGTGAATTTCAGTAGAGGTGCTGGCATTTTGATCATAGGACACATGATCCTTCTTCTGGCAACAGTGACAGGAGAATGGCTGCAGCTGCATCCGTTATTCCACTGGGCTGAATTTTGCCCACAGACTCTGAGTTGCACAACTCTGCCTGACGCCTGTGGGAGACATCATAGTCTCCTCATCTTTGAATCCTGTCCCTTGCTTTTTTTAGTACAGGCTGCCAAGAACTGAACCTCTCACAGAGGGACATTAGGCATCTCTAAGCCTTCTATAAATGAGCTGTCTAGGCTCCCTTCCATACTCAGTGAGGAACAGAGGCATCTCCAGAGAACAATTCTGCTGCTGTGGGGGATGAATTGCTCCAGAAGTCACCTGCTTTTCTTTTCTGACTATAAAAGGAGCTTGGGCAATGAGCTGACATCTCACTTGCTAAAGTTTAACCAATCTCAGAATATATAAATCTCACCTTGGATAACCAAACCCATATTTTTAGATGAACTTAATATTAATGATTAAACATGCCTCAACTTCTATTTAAACTTCAAATTATTCCAGTTTTCCATGAAGTTACCCAGAAATGAAATACAATGGGGAAAGCTAGAAAAAAATAAAATTAGCATAGCCAAGACAGTGACAAACATTTAAAATGTGTATGTATTCAGGCTGAACAAAAGCTTTCAGATTTTATGGAGAAATGTGCATTGATTTGAAAGTATTTGACATAGTAGGGTTAGAAAATTAACCATTCAAACAGGTACGCACTTTGTGAGGAGCAAAGGATACCTCTCACCATTCACACCATCCAGTGTAACATATTCTTAAGTTACATAGCATAATTAAACAGTTATATAGCCTGTCCTCATTCAAGGTGGTGCTGCATATACCTAAACCCAAAAGAATTTAAATATTTCTAAAATTCTCTGAACAATTCCAGAAGTAATGATGATTATCCATGTTGCAGCCCTTTATTTCAAACACAAAACTTGAATGGATTTTATACATGTGGTACTGCTACACATGTAGATTGTTCCAAGTGAAAACAGCAGCAGTGTTAGCACATTTTGCAATAACAGCATATGAACCTGTTATGGCTAAGCTGGAGAAATGTGTAACAACCTATATGCTCCTAGAGGGCCAAAAAGGAAAATCCCTTTTTTTTATTTCTGAATGTGATTAGATACTTTAAATTTATGGCATTTTCCTTTAAACTGGAAGACTAAAACATAGAATTGTTGTTAGATTTTTCTGAAAATCACAAGGATGCAGCCTAGCAGAAAACCAAGATTTCTTCGGTGGTTCTGACCAGCTGTTCATTATATTCTAATTCAAGGTGACTGATAACATTTGACCTAAAGCCTATTGTGGACCTACCATGAGTCAGTAGTTCTAAATTTTGTGGTTCAAACTACAGCTCAGTTTCTGTGACACCACTATATGATTTCCATATACATTAATTATCTGACTCACTTCTCAGCTGACAAAGTCCAACAAGTGACACAGCAGTGGCATTAGCAGAAAGTCTGCCCTGGAACTCTATGTGCTTGAGACCTCCAACCACGCTCTAGGGAGACAACATTCATATATTCCTCAGAGCTTTTGTGACTAAGGCCAAATTCTGCTATTTAAAACTTTATAGAGTTTTTGTTCCTACTGAAATAAAAATTGTCTCAGCTCTGGGAGGAGCCAGTGTCCCAACATGACTGACAGCAATTTTTGACTAGCTGATTCATGACATTTCCTTCTCGAGGACATACACACAGACATAACACAAAAAGGAAAGGCAATGTGAAGGTGAAGGGATGGAAGGATAGATGTAGGATTTAACTCTGAATTGCTCTATAATATTGTATTCATGTTCTACAACTCTGAGACAGATGATGAGAGCCCTCCTTAGAAAAAACAGTAAAACAAAAATTTGACAAACCTGTCTTCTTCCAGTAGACTTTGACCTGAAGTTGATTGTCCTGATAGAAAGGAGTTCCAATTTTAAGAAAACGAGTGGGTTTTCTTCTTTGAAAGTTTGGGTAAGGATCTACTAGTCCTTTATGTGGTTTCCCAGCAGAAGATGTCCGTTCCTCTGCAATACACAGAACAATCATGAAATTATCTAGTTAAGTATAGTACTGTAACTATTTTAACTGTGCTGAAATTCAGAAAATAATACTATCTTTAAACCAAATTATCTTATTTCAGTGTCTTACCTAAATGCAATTAATATAAAGAACAATAATGGTTGAAAAGGATATAATTTGTGTGAAATTCAGTCAAAGAAAATATTTTAGACAGTGACAGAGATAAATATATTTTTATATGGAAGTACTCTGCAAATTTTCTAAAGAATCTTAAGGAAAGGGGCTGTATTTATATCCCCAAGAACAAGAAATGTTAACACACTGACTTTCTAAACAGGCACAGTATCTAGCAGTAGTTCTGTATAATAATTCATGGTCTTTATATTTGTGCAGTGTTTGAGTATACACAAAACCCAAGGACAGCATTGAGTGTAACCCACAGAGTGCCACATGTGGTTATCACATCAAAGTAAATACAGTCCTTTGGTATGGTGTGTAAGAACACTGTGGTCAGATTAAAGATCTTTCTTGCCCACTTTCCTGTTTCCAGCAGTGAATGGTGAATGCTTAGGAAAACATTTTAAGAGCAGAATTTTTTTTCAGCAAGTCCCTTGGTGCTATGTGCCTAGCTTCCAACAAGCAATGGTATGGGAAGTCCTTCATCAAGCATTTAGCAGAATTGACAGTATTCCTAGATATTTTCAGTCGAAAAGGCAGCAATGTTGATGCAAACTGCACTTTTCATTGCACACTTGCAAATATATCTGATCCAACTAAGAGGATCAGATTATAAACAAAAAAGCTGTGTTTAATTCAATATTACACCTAAATGAAAACTAAAAGAGTTCAATAATTAGGAAGTGGCAAATTATCAATTACATATTTGAGATAAAGAGGGAAAGACTCAGGTTTCAAAAATTGTCATGAATAACATGTAAACTTCAACATTGCTTAAAGCCAGATTTTACTTTCTCAACTCTTCGCTGAATCTGGTACGATTTTTCATTTTCATTGTTTATGTTAAATTAAACTACCATAGTTAAGAAAATTCTTTCTCAAGGCAACTCTAACGTTTATACTACTTACACGGAAATAAAAAAGCAATAGAGAGAAGTAAAAACTGAAATCTATTAGGTATTCCTCAACTTAAAGTGTTTCAATATTACTAAATCTCTGCTTTACTATTCTCTGTCTGCTCCACTTCCAGAAAAACCAGGACACCAATGTAGATTATTTCTATATAAAGATCAAGCGAGAGTCTTGCTGCATTTCCCAGAAGTGAAGCGTACAAATAGAGTGAAGCAATGTCTTTCTGAGTGTGGGGAAATATAATGCCAGAGGGCTGGGGTCAAAGCTCACAGAGGTCTGTAGGACTAAATTACTTCAGCAGGTTATGGCCTATCTCAATTCTGACAATAGGACCAGACACCTAAAAACCAGAGCTTAATTCCTCACAGAGCAGAGCATCTGACAATCAGACTTCAGCAAAATTGGCATGTTGCTTCTGGAATTGCTTCCCAAAGGCCATGGAAGTCCCAAAATAAAGACAGGCCATGAATGTCATGTCCTAGATAATATTTTAGGCAATTTTTTTGTTCCTTTTCATATTTCTCCATCTGCTTCTGAATATTCTCAAAAGTACCTCAAGCAGGACTGGCTCTGTATTTAACTAACTTGAGTGAGAATCAGAAGATGAATTTTCACTTCCTCCAGGAGTAGTTTTTATTTGCTTTTCTATGTATGCTATAATCTGGCCATTTATAAAAAATATGTCCAAAAAGGCCTAAATTGGCCTCTCAGTGTGCTCCATCCACTAAGACACGTGATGTCAATGGTTTAGGTTCAAAGAATCTTGAATCCTTTATCTCATGGCTTTAATATTGTTCTCAATATAGTTTTACTCTAGTTTAAAACACAATACAAAAATCAATGAATCTTTTAGTACAAAAAGGTCACCCCAGTAAAGCAAAATAAAGCAAAAGGCATTCGAAAGTCTGTACTAATTAGACAAGTAAATAGCAAACATTCACAGAAACAACTGATGGACTGTTTTCTGAAGCAAAACAACCAAGGAGAGGGCAGAGTATCCAATCAAACTTGTGGAAGGAATTTAAATCTAGCTGTGACAATGATAGGAAAGAGATGCCACTGGAGTGGACAGAAAATGACGAAACAACCGAAGTTACATGTGAGCTATAGCATAAATGAACTCCATTTGGTAGAGGATTTGTAAGTTATATGTGATCTGCATCAGATTCTGAAAAACATGGTTTGAAGAGGGAAAAGTGAAACAAAGATTTCCTCTTCCAACATAAACCCAGGGCTGATATAGACCAAAAGAGACAGACCATTAGTGAGGCCATGGAGAGCTGGTACAACAGTACCAGTGAAAGGGTTTCACACAGAAGTGTGGAATGGTACCAAAAATGATATGGTCCAATCTCCATTACTCAGCTTCAGTCTGGAGTGCTTTTGTTATACAGAAAGTCTTTTTTTACTATCATGTTTAAAGACTATGATGATCTGAGCTAATGTCAGGACTAGTAACAAAGCATGACAGGGACCAGTTGATTAATTATCCCTGCTTCCAGGAGGGGAATGTTTATAAAGCTATTCTCATTGCAAAATTGTCTCTTGGGCTAGCTGTGTACAACAGCACCTAGCATTTTCTCCTATTTAGCAGGGCACAGACAAACTTCAGATATAGCTGAAATCCTGGCACCAGACTTCTGTGATCTGATGCAAAGTAAACTCAGCTCCATCATCTTTCTCAGAGCTGTGATGTAATCTGGTGACATGACAGTCAAGATGACTGGACTGAAAAACTAAACACCTTAAAGTTTAGCACTGGGTGCCAGAACTTCACAGAAAATTTTGTCAGAAGTAAGCAGGAAAGCAGGAAACTGGGAGGGGGGGTGGAGGGTGGAAAATAAACCCAAACAATTTTTGCTTGTTTATCTAACAAACTGTACTTTTCAAGACAGAAAAAAAAAGCAAAAAAATAAAAAGCAAACCCCAACAAAATTCTTATGGAAATACTCATCAAAATGTGAACGAACATCTCTCATAAAAAACAGTGATACACTTCTAGTGGAGCTCAATGGCTCAGTGTACTGGAATTAAACACTCAGTTCCCATTGTAATTTTTCTTCTATGGAAAAGAAAGAAAGGAAAGGTTAATGTGGTGACTCAAAGAAGTTATTGATACCTTGCAGAGTCACTTTTCTAGGGGATGACAGAAAGCACAGGTACAATCTAGGAGTGCCAGTAAGGAAAGGGCAGAATTCTTATATTCACTTACATTGGGCTTTACTGAGGATTTAACTCAAACTTGTCTTATGTACAGACTGTGGAGGTTCAAGCTCATATTCTGGTATGGATTTGAAGCAAAGACTCAGTGTATGGAAGAGGTGAAAACTTGACCTTAAAGTTCTTAAAAATGTTTTTATTACAGCAAAAAAGAAGGATATTAGGGTTTGGTTTTTCTTTTTGGTACATTAATATGGGAAGCAACTGTAGACATGAAAGTCTGTTATAGCTAACAAATACTTTAAAATATTTTATGTATCACTAAACAGAATATGGCAAAAATAGCTGCTGACTGGTTAGGTTGAAAGTAATTACAGTTCTGTTATGAAAGTGACCACAAGATTAAACTTTGAGTGTACTTTAAAGCAAGAATGTAAATAAATGGAAAATGAAATGGAGTCAGGGCAGAATATTTGAAATCATATTCTTTAACATCTTCTTATCAGAATTTTGCTGTATTAGTTAATCAGAGAGACATCAACAATTGAGACAGTAACTCAGTAATGTATTTCATGTGTACAAATAGCATTTAACCCAGATTAAGAATCATGGTTTACTCTCAGATTGAGATACAGTTTTCAATTATATTAAAGGTTCTAAAGACCTCAACATAAATAACCTAACATGTCAAGATCTTGAGATTTTAATTTGAATGTGGGTCCTATGTGTGCAATATTTTGAGAATGCATTGTTTGTAAGGCATGGAACATTTTACATTCCCTATCAGAAAAGTCAAATGTTTAATATCAATGCACAACAGATACCGATTTGTGTGGCTCAAGAATCTGAATTCATGGACTGCTAAAAGTAGTCAGGATTTTGAAAAGCATTGCAAGTGAAAACTATCCAGTTAAGACAAAGACACAGAAATGGTTTTATTTCAGCCACTTAGAGATATAGTCAGTATTTATAACTGCCTTGCATCTAAAGAATATAGCACTACAGTTATACAAATGCTTCCATCTGCATTTGAATTGTTTATTTTAAGTGAATAGGAGCTAAGACAAAAAATTAGGCAAAAACTGTCACAAATTTTTAGATAAGAAATAAGGTTACTCAACTTGACCGAGTGAGGACCATTGTGCTATGAAACAGCCTGCTTGAAAATGTGTTTTTTTAATTGAAGAAATCATATAAAACATTCAAGTTCCAGACAAATAGAGAGAAAGCATTCAGGTGTTTGAACATGATTACTCACTATTATTCCTGATGTCCTGAGTTGTGCTAAAATGGAGAGAAACCTTAGCACTTTTTAGGCGTATCTGACCCCAACGTGTTACTGCCTGCAGTTCTACATTGTAGTTGCTGTTGGGTTGGAGTCCCTCCAGGACCACATAATTTTGGGCCTATAACAGAATAAATATACAAAGCAGTTATAGTATTGCTGAAACACAGGCCCTTATTAAAAGCAGGCCTGTTATCTTAGGCACACTACTTTTTTTAGAAAGAAAACTCATGTATAAATTTCAGAGCAAAATTTCCTTTCTTTAAACAATCTCTTTTATTGGACTCTGTTCTTTTGTGTCATTTTAAAAATACCAAACTTCCTGATCTTTGAGTAATTTTAGCAGTTCCTTGGCAATTTGAAACCTATTGTTTAAGCCAAAACTAAGGGGGTTTTTTCCATATAACAAGTTTAATTCTTATGCCAAAATCATTTTAGCCAAAGGAATTTAAATGTTTTATTCCCCAATTTCTGTGTTAGTAAAGCAATTGAAAACTTTTTCTAGAGACAGTCAATCTGAAAACAGCTAAAATCCAAAATTCAATATTTGCAAATATTTTCTATTTGTTTCAACTGTTGAAAATAAAAATTAAAAATACCCCAAACACCAATTAAAACACTCCCTCATTGGTAACAACATTTTTTTCTCTAAAGAATCGAAAAAGGAATACAAAAATATACAGTTTTCAGTGTCATGGAAGTGTCTTGAATGAGGAAACAACAGAGTAAGTTTATCATTCTCCAGTCAATAACCCATAAATTCAGGCAAGTCACATGATATTGCAAATAAGAGCCCAGGTTTTTGAGTAGTCTTACATTTTAATTTTGTCTAAATTTAATTACAGAAATGTCCTTCTAGCCCATATGCCAGGTGGAAGTCATTACACCATTTCTTCATTAAAATTCTTTGTGCCTCTTAAGTTTGACAGTCAATCCAGAGAGAAAAAGATAACCATGTACCCATGTAACTATCCCATATTTAACACTTGAGATGTTAAGAAGGGATTGCCAAAAGCATTTAGTATTAATTATCTTTACTTGTTTTGTGTTGAGATATAAACCATAACGCTGATTAACATTGTTAATGTTGTAGTCAAACTAACTGAATGTCTATATGGAATGATTTCATATGGATATCAGTATAAAATTATTTGGATTAGACTACATCTAAAGGGAAAAACTAGGAAAAAAATTGTCTTCAATGAGCTTGAAAACATTAGATTTTTCCACCTTTCCTTTTAAAGAAAAAAAAGTTCCTGCATTTTCCATTTTTAGCCTAAGAACTGCTATAATATTCAGATGACCACTGATTAGCAATAGCATCTGGAGTGTCCTGTAGCATCTCAGTGTCATAGCTGTACAGTTCATGACATGCTGCAGAAGAAAAAGTACAATAAGCCAGGAGTAATATGAAAGATATTGTAAGAGCCTGCCTTTTCTA
>NW_008653533.1:0-29780 GCF_000695815.1 Acanthisitta chloris | reverse complement strand
CCTACAACCAAGGTCAGAACTTGGTCCCAATTACCATAATGTTCTATACTGAATCTATTTTAACATATTATATGTAGGATGCAAGTGCCAAGACAACCTTAAGGGCCCAGTTCAATTTTAAAATTCTCTGGGGTTTCTGATTTAAATACCAGCTTGTAGAAAGAAAGTTCCCTGGTATCTTTAGGCTGAAGTCTCTGTGCTGAAGGTCTCTAGCCAACATCAGCTTTCCTGAGGAGCACAAACGTTTCCATGTAGCACAGTCCAACTTTGCAGTCCAAAACTTTTTTATAAAAGTATGATAAAGAACTAAAGTTCTTTTCTGTGCAAATTTCCTTGCATGGTTTCATCACATAGCCTTCATTACCTTTATTTTTCTCAGGGTTTGGTGGCTGAGAGACAGAGAGGGACCTAATGACCCTCTGACTGTCATTCATCACAGTGCAAGTGAGCAGCCAGAGCCAAAACACTGTTAACAGACATGGGACCAAATTCTCACCCATGCATGTATTAAACACACTGACAATCAAGCTCAACCTGTTATCTGTAGGTGATTTCTATTTCTCTTAACTACTTGAAAATAATATGCTTATGGTTATCATAACAGAAATCTTTCCAGTAAAGCAATATTTAATGCAACATTCAAGAAATTCACAGGAACTTGATGCTAAGGAAGTGTGTCAGATCTTTGGTACAGTAGCTTATTTAAAGAATTTTGGGTATGTTTTTCCCTTGGACCTGTACTGACTATTTAATAGCTACTCTCTAGAATAGTGTCACAAGTTTCATCTGCATAGTCAAAGAACCATGTAACAGATGATGTTAGGCTCTTTAAAAAAAAGCAGACACTGCATCTTTAAGAAGAACTAAGAGAATAAGGCTGAATTTAGAGGACTAAGTACATTTAACTTTATACTCATCTTTCCTGAAAAATCTAATAGTATTTACCTGCCTTTTAAGGCAAAAGCCTACTTTTCTACCTGAGTTCAGTGTAAGGCAAGGATTGAGAGATCAAAATTGTCTATGGGCTTGGTGGTATTAAAAATTAAGACCACTACTTCACCAGCTGCTGAAATCGTTGCAACTTACCATATATTTCATACTTACACTCTATTTTGTGCCAGAAATAAGCCTTATTTCTGTCCCATTTACTAATTTCTTTCTTACCCCATCAGTAATCTTCCTTCTCTTTTTTTTTGATGGGATTACATATTTGCTATATGTCCAGCTCCAGAAGACTTTGTAGTGGTGCACTGGGATATCAAGCTCTTCAGGAAGATCCCAGGTAATCACTACATTTACACTCCCATCATTGTTTGCACTGATATTGGCAATTCTGACATTCGATGGAGCTGGTGGAGCAGATGGATCTGGAATTTAAAACAAAAAGATTCTAAAGTAAAGATCATCTTCAGTAAGGTAAAGATCATCTTATGTATTTACCATGAGCTGGATTAAACACTCTAAATACACTGAGGAAAATTCAGGCAAAGATTTTCTCTAACTGGTATGACTTCTCGTAAATTTTAGAAATTCAAACTCTACTGAAATAAAAATTATGGGTTAGCATCTAGTTTTGTTATTATTCTGCCGTTGATTGTCCACAAGCATTATAAAGCTTTATCAAAATGTACTAGACTATCAGTTTTACTTCTGTCATTCACTACTTTAAATACACAGTGAGCATAAAACACTCAAGTTCTACAAGTGGCCTTGTAGAGACACCAGAGAGTTGCATGGTGGAAATACTGAATATATTTTGGCATTACCATATAATTCTCAGATGATAAAATGATGGTTTTATATGTAATATTGATATCTACCACCATAGGACAGAAACACTTCCTTAGAATAAATGTAATTAAGACATAATGATACGTTATGCTGTGATAGAAGTCTAAAGGTTTTTTTGATAGAATGACAAAAAGCAATTAGCTAGCCCCGTGATTTATTTCACTATTCTTGTCCAATTCCTGGTCAATATCAACTGAGATAGTATTCTTTCAGTTGTTTATGTGCTGACACTAGAGTCAAGAAGGACACCTGACAGTCAGAGGTTCCAATACTGAATCTTTTCCAGTATTGAATGTAAGGTCCTCCTTGTGGACTTTCTACATAATATCCTGGCACCAAGTAAAGAGAATCAATGGAAATTTTATATCCAAGTTCTGAAAGGAGTTTACCAACTCCTACTTTTTAACTCCTACCTTCTTTTTAAATAGTTGTGATAGCTAATATTGTTGACAAAATATAAGAAAACTGCAAAACCAAGTAAACAGTGAGATTAAAAAAAAAGTATATAACCCAGAGTAAAGGAAATTCATAGTAATTAAGACATGTTATGAACCTGTAGCCGAATGAGCCATCACTTATTTGCCAGAAATAAAACTAGAGGTGTGCACAGGGGACCCCAGGCATTCATTTACTGCATGGTTCACCTGCATCTTTTTATAGTGGTAAATGAGCTGTTAAATAAACTTTCCAGGCATACTAAGTTCATCAGATAATCCCTATGACAAATGGTCTCACTGAAAAAATCCATCGTTTACTTCATGAAAAAAAGACACATTCAGAATTAACAAAGACAGCATTTCCCTTTTAAAGATCAGCAGATGTGAAATAATGGCTTATTCCTGTTATTGAACAGGACTCTTGCTTAAGTAACAAAGGATGCTCCCATTTCCTCACACATGCCATTTTAGTTAAACAGTAATGGATGGATGCCCCTGTTTCCTCACACATATAATTCAACCAAATGTTTGGCTATAAAATTACCAAGCACACTTAAGACGTCTGGAAATTTAACATAATTTTCAAAATAACAAGAATTCCTTAATTCTCACTTGGTTTTTATATTCCCCTTGCTAGTTGCCTTTACTTTTTCTGGCTTTGGAGAAGCATTGTTGTTACATTTATTTCCTTACCTGTGAAGTAGCCAACAACTCTGTCTTAAAGTATAAAAAACTATTTACGCCAGAAGGTATAAATTAAAGAAACAATTAGTTAAATGGTTTGTACTATTCTCTGACACAACTTTTCATTGACTTCTATTGTTTAATAAAATAAGCAGATATAAACTGAAGTTTCGGTACAAAAAATGTAAATACAATCATGACTTCTATACCTAAAACCTTTATTCAGCATTCATCTTTACTGATTAAAAATGTTGGGGGTTTTTATGTTATATGACATGTATTAGAGCAATAAAACATTTATAACCTGAAGTGCAACATGATCATATTACTGTAGGTGAATTATTCAGGTTGTCTCCCAGAAGTACTGTGCATCATGTATTATGTATATAAAACATATGGGATAGAATTGTTTCAAAGAATATGTTTTCACAAATGGGCAGATATAAGCGAAAACAATCTAACATGTTTGCCTTCATTCTGCATCTACAAGAGACTGAATGTCACAAAAATCTAAAAGTTAAAAGAAATAATTCTTCTGGACAAAGTGTATTGTGTGATTAAACACATTTTGAAGTTCTGTTCACCAATTGTTGTAGGTCTAAAAGCAAATGACCCAATTTAGATCCTTCATTCCTTAATTCTTCATTTTCAAATGGTTCTGTCCCCATCCCAGAAAAAGAGAACAATAAAGGAGAATTATGTACATACTGAAACCAATAGATCATTTCTTCTGAATTCTACAGTACCAGCATGTCACCCTGTAGTTTTTATAATTGCACAGTTTATTGAAAACATTACTTTATTAGCAGTATTTCTTCTGTGCTCACTACAGACAGGCCAGTCAGCAGACAAAATGCTGATCTGCATTTGAAAGAAAACCAATCAGTGTTCCTACTTTGGTATGTGAGAATATAAACATTGTATTAAAAATCATTGGGTAATTACAGTTAAGGAAAAAAAGAATGTCCTTTTAGAAGGAATCTACATGTGAAATAATACAGCAACAGCAGACATTTTCCTGAGTGCCCTCTTTTTTCAAAGTCTCTTTTCCAAGCCTCACAAATACCATCCGCCAAAATGCCTTTGAACAATGAGGGACAGTGCTGGTGGTAATAGCAGAACACAGAAAGGGAACAGTGGTGGTGGTAGAAGACAGAAAGGAGAGCTGTAGCTGACAGACATGAAGAGCTGAGGCTTTTGAAAGTGACACATACTTTATGAGACCTTTTTTAAAACTAGTACACTAAGCTGGAGAAAATAAAAGAATAGAAAGATGCAAGATATCAAAGATAAAAAACCTTAATTTATTACAGTTTTGCATTTAATCACCTGAACAAAAAACCTGTCTTATTGCAAAGATGCAACAGTAAAATATTCCTTGGATTTGGGGTGCATTACCTGAAATAAGAAGCCACTTAGTAAGCATTTTATACCAGCTGAGGATCTATTCCATAGTAAGTATTTCAATACCACTACAGAATTTAATAATCTGGTCCCATATACTTCCTTAACAGGAAAGAACCACAAACAACACCAACCCCACTGTCAAAGAAAACACCCAAAACCCTCACAACAGTCCCACAAACCTCTCAAAAAAAACCCCAAAAAACCACTGGCAGACAAAAATCCAAATCTGTTAAGTGTAGAACTTACTCCTCCATAATGCATGCCAGCCAGTTACCAGATCAGCTGGTTTTTCCTGCATTATTGACTGGAAAAGCCATGCTTCTACAAGATGCTTATGTCCATGCAGATATTAAAAGCAGTATACAATTCATGCTGAAATACTTCAATACCATGATCCATGGTACTGGCTCATAAAGCTTATATACATAAGGTATTTGTTAACCTGACTATAAAGCTAAACTGACATTTTGCTGACTATAAAGCTAACAGGCATTCTACTGTTAGACTTCATATACCTGTGATTCCTTTGACTGACTGCCCACATGTATAATTCAGAAACATGAACATTAAATGACTGGAATGGAAACTCCTGCTAGTTTTTCAAACGTAAAGTTCTGAAATTTGATATACACAAATTTATCGGAGTGTTAAATCAAATTCTTTGGTTTGCAGAAAGAGTGATACTAGTTGCAGCTTTTCCTTTGCAGTTTATACTACAACTCAAATGAAATTGAAGTCATTCTATATATACTAGAATTTGGCACAGACAGCTGTCCTCAAACCCAAAAAAATTCTGGTCTCAGCAGCCTGACAAGTAAATTGCTTCTCACTGCTAGACATGATAGCTTCATTAGGTCAAGGCTGAATCTGCTGTTCCAGCACATGGAGTAAGCACTGCATTTGTCCGGATTGTATCGGACTTGAGTATACCCAAAGGAATTAAATTCTTGTTTTGCTGGCTACTCAGCCATCACAAGCAAAATTCCACCTCCAGTCCCCAAAAGGGAGAGTTCCTTGATGAAAATAAAGCGAAAAAGAAAACTCTCACATAATCACCATTTCAAAATGCACATCTTCCCACAGTAATACTTGTAAACACAGTGATAGTCTGAATTTTCAAAAATTCTTTCATTCAAAAGGGTCTGGAAATACTTTTGCAATGTTAAAAACCGGTATGGGCACACTGTACTCAAGAATCACATCATACACTGCTGCAATGCATCCACTTTGGCTTTCAATGTGGCAACTGCAGTGAAAACAGTAAATTATTTGGAATATATGTCAGCAAAGGGAATAACGACATTGGAACCAGAATTCTCATTCTGAGCTGTAAAAGTGAGAGCAAGTTTGACAATAATTTAAATGCTTTTTTATTGAGCTTCTTCTCTGACTTAAAATAGATCTCCCATTGCTGTCTTTCAAACATTAGACCTTCCAACTCTAAAAATCTGCTGAAGCTGCTCTACAGACAAGTTTCCAACCATTAAACAGTTCCAAGGCATAAGCAGGAGGACTGGCTTTGCCCAATGGAAATGGCACACATAAACCAGCTGTGCAACAGTATAAAAAAATCATTGGTCTCAAAGGAGCAACAGAAAGAATTTTATTGCCATGAGTGGGTGTCTGTTCTGGTTTTTCTAACACTCAGTAATGTATGCATGAAATCACATCCAGCAAGGTACTTATGTGCTGTGAAAACAATGTTGTCTGCTTCCTTTTGCTTGACAATCTATCCTGTGTATGCTAGCAACTACATTCATAATGAAGATAAAAACCTTTAGCAGAGGTAGAAGGATCAGATGGTTTGGGCTCGTTGTGTTGATCTTTTTGTCCCCCTTTTTGTCTCTGAAAATGGCAAAGTACCAATCTACAGACACGTGAGATAATATATTGTATGGAAATGACTAACACTGATCCCTCTAGTTAACTATAGTCTCTGTTACTATGAGTTCATTCTCATCACAACACTAGGAAAAAACTGTTACTATGAGTTCATTCTCATCACAACCCTGGGAAAAAACGAGCCAAAAATTCTGAACCAAATTCAACAAATTAAAAATTGTATTACTAGTGCCAAATAGCTTCTGACTAGTCGGGTTAGGCCATCCAGTGCCTGCTTACTGGGAGAAAAGCACAGGTAGCTTTTCATCCAAGGAGAATAATTTATGGATTATAGGAACAGTTCTCTCCTGCTTCCAGAGGAAAAGAAGAGCTTGGAGAGAGCCAGTCTAAATATGAAGAGAAGTATATTTGTATTTTGGGGATCAAAAATGTTCTGCCAAGCATTCTGTTAGCTTTATTTATTGCTCTTATTGCAAATCATTGCTCACATAAATATGAAAAGGAAAGGACACACAATTTAAAAACCCTGAAAAGAGAAGTGGAAATCACTGTCAAAATAGCAGAAAGCTTTGATGAATTTTTGCTGACAGTATCAATGTAAAAATCCATGTGCAGAGTCCTACTTCTAGGAAAGAACCCATTTTTTAGGTGCAGTATTCACTTCATGTTCTAGCTACTCCACTCCAAATAGCCAGGCACAGTCTAACTTGTGTTTGTTGTAATTTTGGAATCACTTTTTGGCAAAGAAAAGCATCACTTTATTCCCTGTGAAGGGTCATGCCAGACAAGCACATGGAAACCCTTCATTTCCTTTATAACAAAGAAATAAACAGCACTAAAATCTTTGCATATTTCACAAATTCTCAGCTGTGTCACTGTGATTATTTACTGTTTACAGATTAATGCCATAGATGAACACATGAGGCAGTGTAAAACAGCTAATAAACCTGCACCTCAAATGTTTACAGTATAAGAGCATCAAAAGCTGCAGTAGATCAAACCTCAAAACACAACTAGATGAAGAATGGTGAGCTGAAATGCTTGATGAAATGCTCTTGTTTTCCTGGTTTTGTCTTTTTCATGACTGAGAAATTAAATTACTTCGGATAATAAGTTTTATTTAGTGACAGAAAAGTTAATGGAAATTACCTCAGAGGCCTTAACATAATTTTCAGTAAAACAAAACCTTACTTTGCTATGTCTGGTTAGAGATCGTGTTTTTTGCATTTGTAAAAAAACACAAAACAGTATAAAACAGTATTGTGGTAACCAGACAAAAAGTCTCTGTCCAATTACAGCACCAATGTTTTTGAATGTTCTTCTTAACAGCTTAAAATATTTAGTGACAGAGACTTCATGGTGCCATACTTCTCCCTAGATTCAGATTAAATATCATATTTGTCTTCCTTTAAAGAAAAAACCAAATCCAAATAATTTGCTATTCATTATGACTTACGAGCAATTGGTAAAAGTTCAGCATCTTGTGTGAGAAACTGTCTTAGGAATTGCTGTCATGTTTTCTGATCAAAGGGTTTCTTTTTGAAGAAAACTTCTGCTAAGTCTGACAAAGATAATAATCTTCTCTTGGTCTTGGCACAACAGGGTGAAGTGAAACACTGATGTGAATTTCTGTCCACACTTCACACAAACAGAGCACAGAGAGGCAGCAACCTTCCAAAGGTGATGTGCCAAAATCCACTTTCCTTTTCCAAACTGGAGGTTAAATGTGCCTGTAGGAGCTCAGCAGGGGCCAGTAGATGCTGGCACTCAAAAAACTAGGCACATTTGAGCAGCAGTTTCTTGCCTGTCTGCCAGGCAGGGGCTGCCACTTCCCACCGAGCTCCAACAGAGTAATTAAATGTCTGTATGACACTGTTACCACTATGACTGCCTACCTGGGGAGATGGAAGCTAAAGGATACCAATTGCAGCATCCCAATTCCCAGCAGTCAGCACCTAGCAGCATCTTCATGTGAGTCACCTGTTTTAGTCACCCACTACACATTTCATCTGGCAAACACAGCATCTTAATAACAACTACTGACAGTACCAAAGCTAAAATAGCCAAATGAGCTGCCAGAATAGGATGATTTGGGCATTGAAGCTGATAGCTAACTGAACTCCTTGCTGTTTGTCTGGCAATTCACAATTCTCTGCCAAGGGCTGGACTTTAGATTTGAAAATTGCTATTTTGAGAGTTATGGAAGCCTTTTGAAGAATTCTCACTATATACTTTCTGCCATTATCAAAATCCATTTATTTGGGGTTTTAGGTAAGAGCATGAAGAGGTACTACTGGATCTCACTGTTTGTGCCACAAAGTCCTAAAGTGTTCTTCACCTTTACCAGACAGCTGTGAGCAGTTCTCAAGGAGAGCAAGTGCTTCAGGGGTAGCTGCAGAGACCACAGAAAAAGAGGACTCTGGTACTCATGTAATAATTTCAAAACCACAAGCTCCTGAAACACAAATCACTGCCAGCTGGGAGACTATTCTGAAGAAATATCCCTATGTGCTTGTCCTGCTCTTACAATGTTCTCCAGAAATGCACTTTTGGCTGGGTTCAGATTGTCAGCTAAAGAGGTCTTCAGGATGATTTACCATGAATATTCTTATATTCATTACCAATGCAGGTATTTCGGGCAACAGACTCCTGTGGCTAGCACACTCAGTGGGGGATGAATTTTTTGGAAATTAATACAAATCCTGCCTGAAAATGTCATGTTAAAGCCCAAACCTAAGTGTTCTCATGATATACCTGTATGTAATTGTAGTGATAGTGGTTCCAAGTAGCATAGTTGGAAAATATTTATAAACTCATTAAAACAACTGACAATAATCTCAGTTCAAAAGAAAGTTGGTGCCAGATTCAGCAGTAAACTGCTTTATCTGCTTAAGTGCTGCTCATGTAGTAAGGAGAAAGGTATTTCTGCTGCTGAATTCTTACAGGAAGCTCAACATAGCTCAAAGGAACTGTATTTTGGATGTGATTGAAATTTTATGCTACTTAAGTATAATAAATTCTTAAAATAATACTTCTTTTATACATTTAAAGGTTTGTGGTCACAACAGTAGTGGGATAGCTATGCTAGCCAACCTTCCTACCACAAATGTGGTTATAGCACCAAAAAGATGATTAAGTCTAACATATACTTATTCAGTAAGTGATTAAACCATCCATACCAGAAAAAGATCTTGCATGCCTCTATAAATGCATCTCCAGTAAGTTTTTTTCTAGGACTGAACATGATCTAACAGCAAGCTAAAAGTCAGCACTGCAACCCATAGATGGCAACTGCCTGTACTACAAGATAATTCTGTCTGCAGAAAGAGGAGGAAATGCATTGCTCAATGTCCAGTGTAAAGATTCTGCCACTACTCAAATAACAAGTCTTTCTATTAGAAACTACCTCTATTAGTAGAGTGAAGAGTGCTAGATCTCATTCTTTGACAGTCAAGTCAGTGAGCATGATCTGGTTATGCCCACATTATCAACTGCCTTTAAGATAGGGTGACCACATCCAGACCATCTGCCTGTCTGGAATAGTTTCTAGCCTGTGCTAACTTCTATACTATGCCCGAGAATCATCCGGGAAAATTTTGCTTCACTTGGGTCAAAGGCACAGCAGGGCCAAGGCCAAGAACTTCACAGGATAAGAGAACCATTTCTATCTCCCCCATTCCCCAAGTACCATTTACTGGTACAGAAATAATTTTCAAAGTTATTTTATTACCCAAACTGTTGCAAAACCAGAAATGACAACAAAACCCAGAAATGTCAACAATACTTTGCTGACCATCAGGCATGCCTTTCTAATGAACAGAAACATGCTACTTCACATTTATACCCTTTTTTATTCTTCAGGCCTTACAATTAATAATAGCAAGGGGAAAGTTATATTAAGAGGATCCAAAGTTCCATCAAAACAATGCTGCTACAATTATTTAGATACAGGCAACAAAATATTTCAAAACCCTCCTAAACATATGGCAGTAACATATTTCTGATAACTAATAAGAAAAAAAGATAAACCTCTTGGAATAACACACTGAAATCCCAGTTCCATCATGTTTCATGGTCAGGGTCATGTTGTTTGATAGTAGTCTTGTGGAAAAGGTTTAAAAGGAGAGCCCTTACTGATGAATAATCACATCTTTAACCTTTAATCCATTCACTGACTTCAAACAAAGCTCACACCTTTCCTAAAGTCAGTGGAAAAACTACCAAAACCTCACCTGTTACAAACCTTATGCCACAAATGTAGGCAGATCAGGTTTCACTCCACGTGTGAGTGAGAGGAAGGTGAGTACCAGACACAGCAAATGAAAACTAACCTTTTGATGATCGGAAGTGCTTGCTGGGTGCTGTGAAGCCTCTTGTCCCGTGCACGTTCACAGCTGCCACGCGGAACTGGTACCACCGGCTCGCTCGGATGTCCAGCAGCCGAACCCGCTCATCCGTAGTCTGGTGGGGAAAAGGTCATGCTTACACTTGCTCTGACATGGCTATCATCTCCCATACAACATCAGTTAGCCAGACTGAATATGCACCAGTTGCTGTATGCAGCTACCTCACCTGACTCCAACCATCATTCTGTACTGCAAAGCATTTACAGCTGTAAACAAAATTATATAACCACCCTATTTTACAATGCATTGCAGGTCTCCGGGCCCTATTTTACAATGCATTGCAGGTCTCTGAGAAAAAAAAAGTATCCTTTAGAAAACTGGTGGAGTGTTAAATTCACAAAATTAGTCTTCGAATTATCACAAACTTCACCCGTGTTTAGGGCTTAGCTGCTCAGGTGTCGATGTTTCAGGAACTTCACCCGTGTTTAGGGCTTAGCTGTTCAGGTGTTGATGTTTCAGCCCCAGCTCACAGGACTGATGTCTGCAATTCTCAGTCCTCAGAGAATCTGGGGGCCAAAATGGCTCCATGAAACCCAGCACTGTGATAAGCCACGTTGTCTAGTTCATAGGAAACATGAAACTCTCAGGTAATGAATGTATGTCTTCTTCAGACCTTTGACACTTACGTCAAAAAGACACTCATTGCCTTAACTCTTCCCTGCAGACTTTTCTCAAGTCACAGAAGATGACATTTTCTCCAACAACACCCACTGAGACTGCTAGTGTCATGAGTGCATTGTCAAAAATTCTTTGGGGAGAGCCTTGACCACTGAAATAGGGCACAAGCATTGATGCACTGTGAGCCTTTTCAGCAGAAGGTGCTTTACACATTCTTATTCTGAGCCCTGCTTTCCTCTACGGTTTTATCCCCATTAAACTTTTGAAGAGTTATCTTCTGCATTGTTTCTTTTTTTTCCTATGGTACAAACACCGGAACTCAACACAACCTCCTGTTCTTTTTTTTCCTATGGTACAAACACCAGAACTCAACACAACCTCCAGATAACCACTGAATCACTGCCAAATACTGAAGGCATAGCATTTTTATAGAACTCATCAGAAACCCATCCACTTGTGAATTTTACCTTTGCAATTACCTCTCAATTATCCCATTTTCAATTTACTTTATTGCATTTTGATTTAATTCTTTAATCAAAATAACGCACAAACCTGAACCAGATGTCATGTATATGTCTAAAAATACTATACAGTCATTACTGATTATCATTACTGACCAAACATGCGAGCTCATTAAAAATATAGTCACATCAATTTATTTTTGCAAGCCTGGTTTTCCAGAACTTCATGAAGTCTCCTTCCCTGTATAGGATTCAATGCTACTTGCAATGATGCCAAGTGGTTCCCAAAAAGGCATAGCAGAATTTCTGGATTTTGCTGCCTTCCCAATCTGTGTAAGAAAGCAGCAGCTGCTGACATAACTCAGCCAGAAACTGAGGAAGATGCTTCACTTCTCCACCAATGATATTCTTATAGAGTCCTGACAAATAAAATTTGTAAGTGGTATCCTGCACTTAGTCTCTCCATTTGGTGACAAATAAAATTTAAGGAAACAGATCTCTCATTTGTGTGTGCATGTAAAGGAAAAAGAGCCTTTCTAAACCTGCCCATTAATTGCTCTCAGACTGGTAAGTGTTGCAGACTCTGAGCCCACCACATATTGCTGCTACTCAGAGCTCTTCTCCACTCAGGTCACTGTATTTGTCTCTTCAGCTTAAGCAGCAGCAACATTGTCTGTCTTTTTTTTTTTTTTTAGCTTTAATGTCACCTATAGAGTGAATTATCACAGAATCATAGAATTTTAGGGGTTGGAATGGACCTTACAGATCATCTAATTATCACATTAATATCTCATCTAATTTAATCATAAATTATCTTATCTAATGATCTCATCCAATAAAGGGTTCCCCTAGGAAAGAAAAAGCCTACCTGAACAAAATTTGCTATTATTTTCACTTCATGGAGTACTCAACTGTGTTATTTTTCCCCTTCATGCAGGCCCACTTACTCCAGAAATTACAGATCAGACACAATGGTTAACAATATAAACTATCACTGTTACAGAAAAAAAAACCCCCAAGGATATATCCAGGCTACTGCTACAACTGAAAACAGGGCCAGGACCAATATCTAATTGTAAATAACTAGTTACAATCCTGTGAGCTTCTAAAAACACGTTCGTTGAACTTTGTTACAAGGCAAACATAATCGGAATAGACGATCCCAAATTCCTCAGCTGAGGAATCTTGTTTGTCATTATCACCACTTCAGCTATTCTGCTGGTTAAAAGACAGGATTTCAGTTGTGGTAGTTTTCTGTAGCAACCATGAAATACTGTAAAATCAAATAATCTTTCAATCTGTTACACCAAAATTATTTTATGAACATGCCTTGGACCTATTACTTGCATCATTATTTTGTTGGCAAAGCTCCTGCTAAGCTCAATGGCATCCAGAAGTGTAACTCCTGCATTATAAACTAGTTTGGCACATCTAAGCAACTTTACATAGAATTAATAAATTTCAAGAAAGAACTAAATACTACTGAGATATATTATACTAATGGTAAATAATTTTTTTGTTTAATTGCTTAGTTTAGTTAGTTCTCACTACTTAAGTATGTTTGGAGCTGAGATCATAATACTGAGTCCTTTCAGTATCTGTCATATGAATGTAAGCTCACTAAGTGGTATACTGAGTGGTACTAAATAATTAATGGCTGGATTTCATCACACACGTACAATTCTGCTTGAATATTGTGGTATACTGAGTGGTACTAAATAATTTATGGCTGAATTTCATCACACACGTACAATTCTGCCTGAATATGAGAGAAATTAAACAATCATTTTATTGCATTTTAGAAATCTAGCATATTTTTAAGAATCACAAATAAAAGAAAAAATATAACTACTCAAATCATTACAGTATCATAATTACTATTCATTTTGGCTGTGCATTACCTATTCACTTAAAACATTAATGCATTACAGTAATTACTATTCATTTTGGCTGTGCATTACTTATTTACTTAAAACATTAATGTTTGGAGCCCCTCAAATCCTAACAGGCATTCCATTTGGAATAAAATATAAATGATTCCTTGGACAAAATAATTGGCTGATATATCCACCTTTTGTACCATTCAACGTTCAGTGAAGACAAGGGAAAATCCCCATTAATTATATTAGGATACTTACTATTCATTTTGGCTGTGCATTACTTATTTACTTAAAACATTAATGTTTGGAGCCCCTCAAATCCTAACAGGCATTCCATTTGGAATAAAATATAAATGATTCCTTGGACAAAATAATTGGCTGATATATCCACCTTTTGTACCATTCAACGTTCAGTGAAGACAAGGGAAAATCCCCATTAATTATATTAGGATACAACTTTACATAAGAGCAGCATGTCATCTTAATGACATAACCTGGAGAATACAGATAACAGCTTGACACTCCTTCTCACATGTGCATTTCAGGTCCAAGGGACAACAGGCCACCTCCAGCAGCCAGGAAGAAGCAAGTTGTTGGGTTTTCAGGTGAGAATTTGGTTGAGACTTGTCTAGAGCCGCTCCATTTAGAAAGCACTGACAATTCTACTCCTTTCCCAGCAGTGCTGTTTAAACCCTGAGCACTAGCCTGAAAATAGTCCCCTCATCCCATCCTTCAAAAGGGGATTATCTGCTATTCTCTTCAAAATGCCCACAGAAATCTCCCTCTATTGCTCATACAACTAACTAATGATTAAAGTACTTGCCCAGAGCATGGATGAACCTATCTTCAATCCCATCCTTTGTATGAGAGGCTTGGGGAAAATATTCCCTAGCATCTTGGATATTGCATGCTACTTAGAATTAGAACCTGTTCTACACTAACAGGCAAAACTGTTGCTTGGAGAAAGAATGGCTGAGAGTTACAACTTCTTGTTAGGGAAAGGTGGGATTAGTTAGGACTGGAAGGGAGAAGAAAGAGAATATATGACCCAGCAGCATAGCAGTTTGGCCATTCAGGTGAGAATGTTGTGTTGCCATTCCAAGGGTTTTTTTCTCTTTTATCTGTCTATATATATGTATGTGTATGTAAAAAAACTGGTGAAAGAATGTCTTCATAGCAAAGCCTTTTACAGAGGACTCTCCCCCATTCAAGGATTACAGTAATCAATGAACTCTTTGACTGTGTTCATTCCCTTTCTTTCACACTATCAGTCCTGGACTCCTTTCTCTAGTGCAAAGGTTTAATAGCAAAGGGAGAGTACAGCCTAACCCTGCTGAGTTCACAGCTCTACCCCTCTGCAAACAACACACGGTGATAAAAGATTTTGCAGTTCAGAGAGGGAAGAGATACCATCCAGGGTATCTGAACAGCTGAGTTTGTTTCCTCTGATACAAAAGAAACCTGACAGTGCTGTATCCACTACCCTATCAAGGGACAGCAGACCTCCCCTAATTCATGTGCCACACAAGGTGGGCACTCTCTAAGATTGCTTAACAAAGCAAACCCCTCCTGGGAGATGGAGAAAGAAACCTTTAGTGTACAGCACTGGTGGTTAGCACCAGCAGGGATTTCTCACTGTCAAGGGCTGAGAACCTTCTTGTGTTCCTCAGAACCAGAACTTTAGGTGTCTTAGAAACTTTAAGTTTTAAAAATGTTTAATTGTCCACAGAGTTTAGACAACACCAAGCTGAAGCACTAAGGTCGATCACAATCAAGTTACTGCTAAATAGTGCCCTTCACTTGTTTTAATAATGGAATAAACTAGTAAATGTATTTCATTATTGACTGCCCATAGTATACATATGTGTGTGCGCATATGTGTGCATACACACACCTAAACTTGACTCCATTCACACAACACAGATGTGTTCTGCCTGAAAATAACTGACCTGGCATATTTGAATTAACTTAATTATATTAAAATGAATAAATACTTGAATTTCCCACAGAAACAGTAATACTACTATTTTGAGAAAGTGTTAGCACCAAACAGAATGATGTTTGTTCACAAGACATGGAGCTCTCTCAGAGGATAGTGCAGCAGTTCCTTCTCTAAATCTTAAGATACAGTAGTGTAGGAAAATTGATATAACACTTAGGACACAGTACATCCTAGCCAACTAGGCTAATTAGCATCTTAGTTCCCACAGTGTTTATAGCAACCAATGGAAATTAGTAAAATGGCTAATTATATCAATTTTTTCCCAAAAATGTGCAGTAAAAGCCAAGTTAAAAAATCCCTCCTTCCTGAAGTGAAAAATAAGTAAAATTGTTTGCAATGTGTTTGCTTTCTTTATATACTTGGAGAGTAAAATAGTGTATAAATAGATTGAGCCTTCTTCCTTAAAAAGAAAACACAAAAAAAGACCTGATGATATGATACAATACGCAGGAAAAAAATTATCCAAAATTATTTTTTCATTACAAAGTAAAAATTTATGTGAGACATGAGAAATTACTTGTAAATTAGCTCCTGTAAAGTCAGTAGAAAACAGCAAGGTTTTTTGAAAACACACACCTTCAAGCTATTGAAAATTGTAACCTCATTTCTTGTTGGACAGACAATAAAAATAAAATATTGTATGAGGAACTCTGATAAAATATTACAAATTTTCTTATAAGAAGATGGAAATAATAACTTTGTATAGTTATACTACATATACATATACATAGGCATAAAGAAATTCAGATCCTCACCCATGGCCTTTCTGATCTTCGACTGCTTTTTACACAGTCTGTGGCTTAAGTTGCAGAGTAATGCAAGAGCCAGCAGCATTTACCTTGGACTGAGATGCTCTAGGAGTTCTCAGCTGAATGGCTGAGGTCTTCTCAGCTTTTGCCTATAATGAAGGTCTCATAGCCCAATGTTTTGGAATCATACAAGAAAAAATCTCAGTTATAAAGACAAGAAAAGCCTGGAGGCTGTGCACACAGTCACTTTAGTCAAACTGGATATCCATCCTTGCTGCTGATGTTGCAAAATAAATTCTTTTGCATGCAGCCAAACAAATTTGACTGCCTGGTGGGATGTCTAAAACTACAAACACCATGGAGATACACAGCTCTATAGAGACAGAAATTCTGATTACTAGCACCCCTCAAGGGTGCCCAGCCTGCATGTCCCATAAGGTATACACAGTTCACAAAGCCAGTCAGGCATCCTGAAGTATGCTTTGAACTGACATTCCCAGTGGGGTCCATCACACAATCAAATTTGTGTCTCTTGTGATGCAGAAGGGACAGCGAAGTTGTCAGAAAGATGTCAGTTGGAGGAGGCTTCTCCTGCCACAGTGATTAACTCAGCCCCTTCTGCCCACGTTTAACAGACCCCCAGGAAAGGCAGCTGTCAGGGTTCTTACTGCTCTTGCACAGGAACACATTTCTGAAACACCCTCTCCTGTAGATCCACTGCAAGGCAGGGGTTCATATATGTTCCACTACTGTGGAGCATACATAGTGCATGCTTCCAGAAATGTGCATGAGGCCTGTTTCTGGGATGAGAAAAAGCACATCAGTGTGATACCTTTGCAGTCTGGATCCACCAGCCAGAAGAGCTGAGCTTCTACAGTCTAGCACATATACATGGCACGGTGACAGAGGGGAATAATTCAGATCTGGCTCATTTTTGCTACATGGTACTTTCCTGGTAGCAAAGGCTGGAGGTTGCTTGCTGGATATGGAGAATGCAGTTCAAGACCTGCACCTCAGCTGAGAGGCAATAGCTAAGCCAGAGAGACTTTACCAGGTCGACCTGCACCTCAGCTGAGAGGCAATAGGTAAGTCAGAGAGACTTTACCAGGTTTGGAGGTGTGCACGTTCTCTTGGGCTTGCACAAGCAGGGTTTGGTGCCAGGCTGTGCTGCAGGTGGCTTTTTCTGAGCAAGACTGTAACACATGACAGCTCCCTGTAGCACCACATTGAAGCTAAGAAATTCACTTCCAAGCATTCAGTTTCACAAGCTTGACGTTATTTTAGGATAGGACTTTCCTACACAAACTGAATTGATAATGAACACAAATGGCCATGGAATTTAAATCCCTTACTTTATCTTGTGGATGGTTCTACTTATTCTCTCTTTTCTTTTTTTCCTAGCTATAATGACATTTTGCAGATCTTCTCAAAATCAGCATTTTACTTTTCCTGTCAGCAGGGATGAGGGTGAAGCAATAAGATAAACGATTGGAATTCTGCCATCCAGGTGGACTGTCAGCACGTTAAAAAAACAGATTGAAACTGGGAAGGAACTAAGTGAAAATTTATGCTCTGTTGGCTGCTTCTCATTAAGAAACATTTGCTCATGAATCTTACATTTTCAGTCTGGATTGCACTGAGTGATAAGAGCATGACATCATAGATTATTCCAAACTGGGAGGGTCACATCTGAAAAAAAAGCAACTTTACAAAGAATAAAGGCTTTAGCTCTTTTTATTTTCCACTGTTTTATTTTTTTTAAATAGCCTTTTCACCACTTTTATTTCTTGTCTTTTGATACGACCCAAGCCATGCCTTGAACACTGTGACGAGTCTCACTGACCTCAAAAGGACTCTCGTTTATGTCCTTCCTTCAATGGATTTCGGTCTCTAATTCTATATTTTTCAAGAGACTTGTGGCTTTCAGAGACTTTGGAATTCCCATCAGAATAGATCATAAACATGTGCTTACAAGAAAGTGCCACCCACCGGCCTTGTGAAAATCAGGCCTCTAGCTAGTTCCATAGCATTTTATCTAGAGAGCAAACCTCAAAAATTAACTGCTTTTGAAAGCATAAACCTCTGGGTATTTTGAGTGTGAGCTTCTCCATCTGTAAATGATCTAACCCTTCTCTGATCTAAAGAGGACCTTGAGATCATGGTCTGGAAGCTACAGATCCATGTCACTTACTAAGAACTGACCTGTGCCACAGTTTGCCAGTTAGTAGCATCATCCTCACTTGGATGGATTCCTTGATTCCACCTCCTCTGAACAACATAGATCACAGGCTCAATGGAAATATTGAATTTTGAAGACCACTTCACCTCTAGGTCTCCAGACTGATGTTCTATGAATTTTAATTCTTTACGGGGTTTCAGTGGAACACCTGCAAGAGGAACATAAAGACAAAAATATATGAGCAATTTACAAGAAGCAATTAGTCCATATGTAGATGATGCTGTATAAAAAACTAATAAAAATAAAAAGATTATTGGTCAGAAAGAGGGCAAAAAGGGGGGAATGGTTAGGCTGATAAGCATGGGAGTTTCAGAAGTGTTCATATCTGACCTATCTCTGCTACTGTGAAAGCTTTTTTTAAAAAAAGTCTTCAAAATTATTTATTTTATTAAAAAACTAAATTATCTTAAGGTTGTAAGCTAAAACTGATCTCACAGAAAACACTTCCCAAATGTGCTTTGATAACCTGGAGATAGATCACTTTGATCCCAAGCAGGATAAGCTATACCTGTTGTTCAGTTATTCACCTAGTTTGTCCTTAAACACACTGAAGGACAAAATTTCCACAGCAGCACATAGGAAGCAATGCATTGCTTCTCTATCTTTACTATGAGAAAGGTGTCTCACTACCTTGCTTAGTCTCCTCCACTGCATTTTAAACTCAATACTGATCCAGGATGTTCATGGACCACGCGGAACAGATTCTTTATTTCATCTATGGAGAAGCTTTTTATATACTGCAAGGCTGTTATCATGCCTCTGAATGTTTTCTTCTTCAGTCTAATAAGCACAGTGCACTCCATTTCCCCTTTAAGCATGTGTTTTTAGACCTCTGTTCATTCTTGCATTTATCTCTGGAGACTCTCCAGTTGGCCCACAGCCTTTCTCCTGAGTTAAGCCTAAAACTGGAGACAATGTTTAAGCTTTTAGACTAGTGAAGCATGATTATTTCACACATCTTACATTAGTCTGATGTACTTTGGAAAGCTGTTTAATTTCTCCATGGCAGCATGATCCTATTGACTCACATATTGTATGAGGTGCCACCCTCCACTCTTCCCTAAAGATCTGAGAAGGGTAATTCCAAGACATCTTGAAGAGATATATATAATGTATATTGTCAAATTGCTACATTTCAGAGACAAAGATGTCTTTCTAAAATATTACTGTGATTTCTCATTACACAAGTGACACCAAAGGACTGTTATTTTTGTTGCTTATTATGTTGCTAATAACACCTTTTTGAAAACATCGGCAGTAGCTTGAAGGAAAAACAATTCTTCAAATTTGGCAGCTTTTGATTAACTCAGCAAATCAAGTGTTAGATACATTTCTCCACACAGACTTTAGAAATGCATATATTTGAGTGTGCAGCATTTTGTCACTTCAGGATATGTCAAAAATAAGATTTCTATGCTGACATGTAAACCTTCTTAGTAATTTGTCATATGTACTTTAGTTATTATATGGGTGTCCACATAAGTCCAGCTGTATGTATTGGTTCACTAAATTGTTTCTCATTTCAGTCTGCCACAGATGGCAGAATTTCCTCACGGGAACAAATCACTTTTATATTTTAAGATGTCTTCTCCTAAATCACAGAATCAATTAGGTTGGAAAAGACCTCTGAGATCATCAAGTCCAATCTATGATCAAATACCATGTCAGCTAGACCACAGCACTAAGTACCACATCCAGTCTTTCCTTAAACACCTCCAGGGATGGTGACTACACCACCTCCCTGGGAAGTCCAATCACACTTTGATGTACAACCTGAAGCTCCCCTGGTGCAGTTTAAGATTATGTCCTCTTATCCTGTTGCTAGCTGCCTGGGAGAAGAGGCAGACCCCACCTGGCTACAAACTCCTTTCAGGCTCACCCCTGAGCCTCCTGTTCTCCAGGCTAAACAACCCCAGCTCCCTCAGCCACTCCTCGTATGACTTCTGCTCCAGACCCTTTCCCAGCTTCCCTGTGTTTCTCTGGACCTCTGGCTCCAGCACCTCAATGTCTTCGTTGAAGTGAGGGGTCCAGAAATGGACACAGTACTTGAGGTGTGACCTCACCAGTGTTGAGTACAGGCACTGTGCTCCCTAGTACTGTACTTCCTAGTCCTACTTCTGATTAAACAATTAGCTACAAATAAATAAAAGTTGATCTTGTAGTTCCTGAAGAAACCTAAAATCAACCTGAAGAAAATCCAGTACTTAAATCTGGTTATCACAACAGTTTAGATCCTGGATATCCTTCAACAGCCTACAGTCTTAGTCTACTAGAACAAACAGCACCAAACATGTCAGTTTGGATTTCCACATTTGAAAATCCTGCTTTAATCATGATATACAATAATCCTACAATTTGCATGTTAAGAAAATTTCCATCTGCTTTGCATTAGGGGCAGTTGGATTCACTTGATTGCAAGTATCTCAGCCTCTCTGGTGTTACGTAATTGTGTACAGATGGAGCACAGCAGCGCAAACAATGAGAACACAGCACAAGTGCATTTTAAAATACTTTTGTAGAACCAGCACCATCAATTCAATATCCAGATGTGGAGATCCAATTACTCTTCAATGTGCTTTTTATTATGTAAATGGTCAGCCCTTTCATCGTGCTGGAACAAATTAGTCCTCTGAAGTCTGCAGTGCTTAACCAAAGAATTCAAATCACTGATTGCTGGATGTATGCAATAGCAGAGTCCAGGAAAAGCATTTCTAAAGGTGTCTTTCAAATAGCACATGCATCTCTGTGCCATGAAAAGTACACATCTGTCCATCAAAAAAATCTGTATCTTAGCTGTCAGCTCCCCAAGAATACAGAGTTCCCATGAAAGACTTTTGGACAGTAAACAGTACATTCATGGCATCAGTAAAACTGTAAACACAGTTGTTTAAGGACTCAGAGACAGACACTTTTAAAACTGCACACTATGTTTTTAACAAAAAACTCTTTTTAAGTATGACAAGAGCCTTTAAACTGTGAGTGACCATGTGGCCCCAGCCACCTTATTATGATATTTCCATACCATCATATCCTTTAAATGTCATAATCTTCTCTTCACAATTTACCTTTTTTTTGCAGTTTGTTTTGCTGTATGGATTGTTCCCTTACACATTTCAGAAAAAACTAGTTAGGTGAGTTTAGACAGCATGAACCTTAAGTAGGTGCATCATCACATCTGAGAGACCACTGACTTCTGAACAGGAAAAAGGTGATGGGTAATTTTTTCAGCTGTCACCAGCTGAACTGTAGAAGAAGATACATGTCCTTGTCCTTACTCAGGGATGCATATACACACATTAGACAAAGTGAATCTGGCCACACATTTTCCATTCCCTTCTCTTCCTTCCTTTTTTCTTGTTTTTTTCAAACTGTTTAGTTTCTATGCAGAACTATTGCTATCTCTAAAGTTCCAAATCTACTTTAGACAATTACTGTTATTCATAATACTGTCATGTCCACATAGAAAAAATAATTAAGTAGGCCATGGAGAAGGGACACTTTCTGAAGTCCTTCACCAGCTGAGACAGCATAAAGAAGAGGAGTGAGGCTGTTGACAGAAGAATAGGAGAAAATATTTGCTATCTTATGTAAAGGGGCATAAATATGTGAAGATGATGTAAAAGATTAGTAATACTCCTAACAAAGTTGAAAAAATACAGTGAAAATGGACTTGTTTTGTTAATCCAACAGCATTTGTTATAGGTCTTTGGTGGCAGCACACTTACATAAATACTCTTTTTGGATTGGGCTTTAGCACTCAGTACTAGAGGGCAAATTCAGTTTATTAATCCAGCAAATCAGATGGGAATTTTATATCTGCTGTTTTAACTACTCTCCAGGGCTTGATCAACAGTAAAACTATAGGAACTTCCATAGACTTTTAGATTGAATCTGAGTTCATTTTCAAGCTGTGAGTGTTGTCAAAAAGATAAGAATAAGTACTAAAGTTATTCACTGGATCTTAGTCATGCTTGCAGAGTTTGCTCTTCCTTAGTGACAGGAAGGTCATTTACCCCTGGAGGAAATGAATAGCAAGCCTGCTCTGCTTCTATTTGTCCTTTGTTGCAGAAAGACAGGTTGAAGAGGCTAATTAGCTGAATTCATCAGCTGAGAAGGCAGTAGGGTATTAAGCTTGTCCTTCCTCTGCAAGACATATATGCTCTTACAAGCAAGCACCTCCTGCAGATTGGTGATAAGATGTTAGGGAAGGGTAGTTCTGCTCCTATATAATCAGGCTGAACAGTAGTAGACCTTCCAGTGTGTGGTAACACAATGTATCATACCCTGTCATATCCTGCATCAGCTCCAAAAGCATGTCATCTTGTTTTATTTGTTTGCTTGTTTGTTTGCTTTTACCTTTCCTAGCTGTTACATTTACTGGAATGCTTTGTAGCTGTGGCATGGAGCTTGACCCTGTAAATCATTACATATACAACTGTTTATCACTCTGGTCATTTGTCCCAAGAAGATGAAAAAAATGAGTAATCCATTTTAATAATTTTCATTTTGTAAGATGCTGTGTATTAGAGTGTATTAATACCTTATAGTTTTAAAGGGGCTGCTCTAAAAGATCTTGGAAACAAGGGAATTTCCATTCTGCACTGGAAATCTGGATCACAGTGTGGCCTCCTGTTCAAAATACTTTGAGTATTATCCTCATAAGTTTTATGTTTACTCAACCTCAATGACTTCTATATCAAATTTTCTCCATTTCTGTGAATAAATAAGACAGTGCTTCCTGATGGCCCACCCTGTGCACTCTAAAACAGGATTCAAAAGTCAAAGCTCATTATTTCTGACATACATTCTCATCACCAGGGACACCGAAAAAGATTCATTAACATTTCAGTTAAAACAACGAACTTAAAAATAAAATCACCTTTTTCTTCATATATCTTAGCACGTTTCCATCCACAGATGGAAATAAGTATGGATTCAGACATAAGCCTGGAGCTCAGTGCAGAGTTCTGCTGATTAGGCACCCACAGAGAGCCCATGCTAACTGATTAATAACTGAATAACTGAACAATATTTATTTTTTATCACTGACATAAAGAGAATGGATTTCTAACAAAACATACCAACCGTGTGGAACCAGAATGTACCTTTCACAAATGCTTACTCTTCTGCATTAGGAGCACATTTTTCAAATATTTCCATGTATAAAGCTTTTCTAAAATCCAATAAATTAAAATCTGGAGTCTGTCTAAGCAAATAATTTCTTAGCCTCTGTGTTCTTGTTGAAGGATGTCAAAGAAAACCTTCCCACAGATTCTCAGGACGCAAATCAATTAAAAAATTTTGGATAAGATTGCCTTAGATTTAAATAATATGTGGATATTATAATCTTTCACTATTTTGTTCTTAGGTCATTAAGAACACAAGTGCCAAATATACTGCACTGATTTGTTCTTTTAACATTATCTCACACTTTCTACTTGGTAATCAGTTCTACCTGTTTGGCTTAGAGACATAGATGTTATTTGTGATTAATAAGGCTTGAAGTATTTATTGTTAAATATTTTCCTGCTGCATTCTCTCTCATCTGCATCAAATTAAGTGAGATTTCACCTAAATTGGCAAGTTTGTTCTGCTTAAGATGATTCATAATAGCCACATGTTTACATTCCACAGATTTCCAGACATGGGCTTCACAAAGGGGGGAAAAAAATCAGAAACTTAAGCAACATTTTTCTCTGGCTTTTCACCCTTTCAGTGTGCAGCCACATCTCTACAGACACCTCTTCTTTTTCTTGCCATCCATACAAACTCCCAGAAAATGAAGGTCCTGGTTTTCCAGGAGACTTTGTTATTAGCCCAGTGTGAGTGCATATTAATAATCTTTACCTTTGTACAGATTTTTTGGAACTTGGCATGTATGACCACATCCATTGGAACAGCATTTCTTCACTCCAGAACATTCACTATCAGCTTCACAGCTTTCAACACAGGCAGCTGCAAAACCACTGGCCTTTTCAGGTGCTGGGCAGTCCCCTTGCTTCACAGACAGGATATACTTAAGGAATTCACAGCTAGTTAGGCATTCATAATTCTTCTTGGGGAAAAGAGGCTAAAAGGGGAAAAAAAAGAAGTGTATAATGTTTTCAGTGGGAACAGCGACATAAAAAAAAAAAAACATCAAAAAACTCCAACACCACTGAAGAAAAAATGTTGTAAGTTTTCCAAGTCCTCCTAAAGGAAAAGTCAGATTTTCAGCTTTTGCAAGACTATCCCTTAAGATTTAGATGTTCAAGCCACTTCTAAAAAAGCATTCCAAGTACAGAATGATGAATTCCCTCAAGTAAGACTACCATATTCAATGGAATAATGTTGTTTGTATCTTCCAGCTTTCCCTTGTTTTCCTCACATTGGCTGGCTACAAAGTTGCTCAATGACAGATTAAAAGCATTCCCAAAACAAAGGGAAAGCAATGATCAGACAGTTTGCTTTTTTGTAGTACCCCACATTCCTCCCTCTGTACTTTATAACACTTCCCCCACAGTATCTGATGTAATGCCACTCTAGATGCATAAGTATAACCTTGTTTCATTATACTGTTTGAACTAAGTTGGCTAAAATTTTGCAGCATCTTTATGTTCTTGCTGGTGTATTAGTAATTGTATTACTCTTCATGGAACTGGAACTAAATTTCTGATAAAATGATCAGCAGAAAATACAAAGTAAAATAAGCCTTAAATATATTGATTAAAGATCAAAGTTAATGCTACTTTGAGAAATCTAGTCCCTGATATGTAAGAAGTTGCTTCTATGCATAGAGATTTTATAGCATGCATACTACTCAGAGGTTTGCAAGGTCCACTTAAAATTGTATTAAAAATAGCATCTAGAACCCTGCAGAGAATATCGTGTGTGACATGAGGATTCCATCTCCTCTTTGTTAGTTTGGTGCAGAACCAGCTAGAGTGATTCCACCAAAGCCATTGGTGGAACTGAAGATGGGCAATCCATGTAACTGGGGTTGTCTGCAGCTGTCCTTTCTATCCTAGAGCAACCAAAAAACTTCCACCCTGACAGACCTGATTTACAGGTTCCTAAGCCTACACAGGAATTATAACCCACTCTCCGTCCTATTATTATTCATGTAACTTCTGGAACTTCCTTCCATATTCAAATGCTTTACTTTCTTGTTTTTACTGTTCTTGTATTTCTGGCACATTGAGGAAGACTCTGCTCTTAGGGAGGCCCAGGTGTTCACAGACCGTGTGTCAGTTTTTTCTCCAAAGTCACTGTGGTCCAAGAATGCGCTGCTAGATTTTCTCTTCTGTCTTTTCCAACAGAACAGTCCAGAATCTTTGAATGGGCTTTTAAGGATGCATTTGGGTGTTATAGGCTTAACCAGTCTAAAGGCTGCCAAAACAAGCAGTCCCTATGTCTCCTATTGACCCCAGTAATTCTTGGACACACACTCCTGCTGCTCCCCCATTGGAATGCACCTGATCTCATGTAACCATGTAGCCAGTTAAAAAGCTAAACCAGCAGGAAACTGGAAAAAGAAGTCAGATAAACTATCTACTTTTCTTCTTCACACATAAGGTGCTCTATAACATTCAGTAGACAAGAAGTGACATACCAAGAAAGGTCCTTGAGAAACACAAAACTAAATTGGTGCTTCCAGATTTTTTACAAAATCAAAAAGATTGAAAACACACAGGAAAACAGCCTCCTTTTACTCCCTCAATGTCTATGCAGTATACATGAGCCTCAGAGAAAGGAAAGTGGTCCCAGGCTTTTGTGCGTGTGAAGCTAATTTCAAATCCTAAAACATCACAAATTTGCAGCTACTTAATTAAAAATGTTATAGCTCCCTGAGGCATAATACGTCCTCGAGGCTTCTCCTCCTCACCCTATTTCACAGCTCATTTTTCAGTTAGCTGCTAAATGTGCTGCTCTTCATTATGGGCCTTTGAAGTTCTAAATTTAGCTTCAACCACAAAACACTAATCAAAGAAGGATGCTCACTGGTTTTAACTACAATAGAACAGTGTTCTACAAATGTTTTCCTTTTAAACCAATTTTATACATATTTTCACCCATATCTGGAAACACAGCCAGAATGAGGAGTGATATACAAGAACAACATAAATTAGATCCACTAAAACTGCTTTATTATACTACTCTAGAGTTTTGTTTCTGAGGAAGCAGCAAAAAATCTGGGTTAAAAAACTCTTACAAGACTTGGTTTTCATGAACAACTTTGACTTTGTCTTCTGATGTAATTACATAGATCAGTAATTCGGTAATCTTTATTTTTTTAGTTGAAATTACTGTTTTTACTAATCATTTTCATGATGCTTAAAATCATTTAAACATAAGACATCTTTTATACCAGAAAAAGAGTGTCCACAGTAAAGAGAAAGGGGTTAAATCAGTACATCAATTAAGGTAACCTCTATTTTTTAATTGGGAAATGTTAAAGTCTTCATAATCACTCACTTTAATAAATTTATATGTTTCTACTGATTTAGTTTCAATAAAGCAACTTTCTATTAAGATGGTATTTCCATTTTGAACTAAAAAGCACTTAAGGACTGTAACAGCTGACTTCCACCAACTCAGCAGAGCCATGTTTTAAATCCAATAAAACCATCTTCTTTGTTCTAGTTTAATTGATTCAGGTTTGCTTATTCACATAGTATCATAGTATGTTATGGGGTTGAAATGGACCTTAGAGATCATCTAGTCCTAGTCCTCTCTGCCCTGGGCAGAGACACCTCCCACTAAACCAGGCTGCTCAAGGCTTTATCCAACCTGGCTTTGAACACTGCCAGGGTTGGGGCATCCACAACCTCCCTAGGCAACCTGTTCACAGATTATTCTAAAACATGATTCAAAACCAGGAAAGCCATCCCTTCTAGCTACCCTGCACAAGGATTTTTCATACAGTGACATCTTATCTTTTAAACAAAGACATTCTTTCTTACACATGGCCAGAAAAGATAAAAGGGCAAGTGGTAAAAATAGCACCTTACAGGAGGGATTTAACAGCACCTTCTGAGAGATACCATGTGTGACTGGATTGAGTCTTAAAGCTTCAAGCTGAGACAAATCATTTGGTCAGAAAAACAATTTTTAATTTTTTTTAAAAAACTCAGACTTAATATAGCTATATTGTTATTTGTTTATCCTTTCACATGAAGGCAGATGCTGTAAAAATACCACGGTTTTCAGCTGTCTCCTTGAAGCTAATAATTTAAATGAGACTATTAGAACAAAGTGAGAAAGTGTGCCCTTGGGCTGACATACCTCACAGAAGCTTTGGCAATGGCTTTTCTTCAGGTCCCAGGACTCTTTGCAGGGCTCCAAGCACTAGGAAGAATCAAGAGGCAGAGAAGTGTCAGGAAGAGAATGAAATACACAACCACAAATGATACCATTTCTTCTCCAGCTGTTTGTTTGGCCCACAGGAACTTAATAATCCACTTCTCCAGGGAAGAAGATTGTCATTGAGTCATGGTGTCAGAGCAAGGTCGTGACAAGTCATGGTTGGATTACAAGAAATATTTTCAGTATTTCTTACTGCACAGGGCAATCGACTCACTTGTTTATATGCCATCCTGTTTTTCACCTTATTGAATCTAGATCTTAATAGCATTTAATGCAATGTCACTGGATCAGAGAGACAATGTCAAAAGCACTACTATAAACTACAGAGAGTTAAATCTTCTTCTCATTGACCAGCCTAAAGATGACACAGGCACATTGCCTTCCCAAGCGAGAAACTATTTCATCAAGCTATGGAGTAAACACAGCAGAGACTTAAAATCTATTTCTGTATAAATAGATGATGCTCACTGGTCTGTTCACAAAACCACTTTATTTCAAGTACCATATTATCATTACTTCACCTTCAACCTCTACTGTAATGGTTATACAGAGAGCTGAGAACTCAAACTCTGCAAGCCAGTCAAGCTTCACAGCACAATATAAAGAAAAATCACACTAAGAGCATTTACTACAACTGAAACATAAATTCAGATTCACATACAGAAACCTCTTCTCTTCCTTTGTTAGACATAAGATATTGGAAAATACTGTCATTGTTGGGAGTTAATAACACCTACTCATTCTGGCAATACTGCAAAGATACTTATTGTACCAAAAAGAAAGGCCTTTGACATGCAATGCAGTATTTATATAATTTCTCTAATGCAGAGTATTAGATTGGATCAATATACATTTATGCTATTTAAAAGCAAGCATGAATACCAGATGTCCAGTATCTAAAGGGAGTCTACATGGAAGCCAAAGACGAACTTCTTGTTAGAAACTGCAGTGATAGGACAAGGGGTAATGGGTACAAATTGAAAGAGGGGAAATTTAGATTAGATATCAGGAAAACGTTTCTTACTGTGAGGGTGGTGAGACACTGGCACAGGTTGCCCAGGGATGTACTGGATGCCTCAACTCTGACAATGTTCAAAGACAGGTTGGATACAGCCTTGAGCAAAGTGGTCTAGTGGGAGGCATTCCAGTCCATGGCAGAGGGTTGGGACTAGATGATCTCTAAGGTCCCCTTAACAATCTATGAATCTATGAATGAACATATAGGCTGCATCTTGTTTGTGCATTTGTCTGTCATTAATGTCCTAAAACCAATAGTGGTTTACAAATTTAGCATTTTTCTTACTCGCAACAACACCGAAAAATATAATAAAGCCATTAGTCTCAAAGGCTACATATTTCAGGAATGAAAAAATACCACTCAAGCATTTTTTACATATATTTTGGTATTTTAGACTCAATTTCTAGCTCTTCAAAATTCACAATGTGTTGTATACGGAGTAATTAGAAGGATACATTATAAAATGTCACTGAAGCCAGTAAGTTTAATTGATTCCAGAGTGTTGTTCCTCCTGTGGTATAGTTACTGCACATTTGAGCCCAGTTCCACTGTCATGTCTGTTTTATGGATTTAGTCCAAACATTACTGAGGTATAAGTGGTATAATGACAAAAATGGGAGACATTTTGACCACACGGGGACTTTGTCGGTGATTCCCAAGACTGTTACGTCCTTGCCTTCTCTGAATTTCTGCTTCACTGCTGTGCAGCCACGGAGACTGGATCTAAACCAGCATATCCACAATCTAAGACCAAGTTCATGCTGACTGGACCACATTTCTTGCAGGCTCTAGAGCAAAACTGTACTCCTGGAAGGAAACACCAAGATGGCATATGCTTCAGAGGGTTTGTTCAAGGCGTTTGTACCAGGATGACTTTATCCCCAATGAAGTAGGCTCCAGC